>NC_091212.1:28291840-28591840 GCF_040958095.1 Procambarus clarkii
CTATTCTCCACTACATCTCTTTGGAAAATGAGAAGGAACGAGACACGATTAACTATGTACCGGATCGTGTGAGTCTCCAAACAAATGAAATTACATTGACTATTATTTTTTTAGTTTCGTCTTGAATACTACAATTAAAGTTGGTTATGATTCCTTTGTTCTTTTTACTCTTTATGTCGCTTGCTTTGTTAGAGGTGTGTGTGTGTGTGTGTGTGTGTGTGTGTGTGTGTGTGTGTGTGTGTGTGTGTGTGTGTGTGTGTGTGTGTGTGTGTGTGTGTGTGTGTGTGTGTGTTCTTTAGTCTTACTGAGAATTACAAATTGGGCGCTGTGCAGAAAATCGGCCATTGACCTTATATATGCAGTTGTCTGGCGTGTCTGGTGCAGCGTTCGAGGAACCCTGACAGATGGGGAGATTGGGAGGGAGAGTTTAGCGGCCCCCTGACGTTGTGGGAGGCGGGGATGGGCTGTACCATGGTGCACTGTATTTTGGTGTACTTGTAAGGATGGTACAGTGTGGTTGTACAGCGTGGGTTTGTACAGTGTGGAGAGTTACTGTAATGTTGAGCAGGTACCGTCATGTTGAGGTAGAAATGTTGAATATTGTGTGAGTTATGATAGCAGACGGGCTGTCCGACTTGCTGACACGATGTCATAATAGCTAGGCGAGCAATAACAGTATTTACAACCGTGGCTGTTGAGTATTTTGCAAGTTTCTTCACGCGCATTTCATCAAATGTGGGTGTACATGGGTGAATACTATGGAACAGTCAGATATAATGGATTACCTACAATGAAGGATTGGAATGTAGATGGAGTGGTGATGTGGCAGAGGATCATTGGTGGGTAGGGGGAGGGAGGGGTAACCCGCACGGGTCCCACTCCTTCCCTACCTCCTTTCTTACCCTCTACTTTGCATCATCTTCGATCTCCCCAACTCCCACGCCCTCTCCGTCCCATCACTCACACACTATTTACCACCCACTACTCTCCCCACCTCCACATCAGTCTACGAAAAGGAAACAAGTAGTCTGGCTGCTTCTGTGAAGGCTTCTGTTTCACAAGTTTCATAACAGTCACCGTGGTGTAGTGGTAAGACACTCGCCTGGCGTTCCGCGAGCGCTGTCATGGGTTCGTATCCTGGCCGGGGAGGATTTACTGGGCGCAATTCCTTAACTGTAGCCTCTGTTTAACGCAACAGTAAAATGTGTACTTGGATGAAAAAACGATTCTTCGCGGCAGGGGATCGTATTCCAGGGACCTGCCCGAAACGCTACGCGTACTAGTGGCTGTACAAGAATGTAACAACTCTTGTATATATCTCAAAAGTACATATTATCAACATAACTACGAAGAGTTCCGCTGGCTTGTAGTAACCTGCCGCTCAACACTGCATATTCCTGTATACTACTACACGTAAAACAGAATGAAGCCGTGTGGGTGATTTTGGTGATCTAAGATACACAAGAATCACCAACATGAGGAAAGAACTGAAGCTCCGCATCATGCCAGAGATATTCTCTCCAAATCAAGACAAACGTTTGCATTAGAGTCACGAGAGACGCTGCATCTCCAGCATTGCTCAGGCAAAATATTTTGTGTCTAAAATTGTGTTGATTGGTGCTAACATACCACCACTCTCCTGGTATGATAAATGGCAGCGTAAAAATGCCTACAGTCTCGTCAACCTGAACATACGTTTTTAAATGTAATACGTGTCACTGATAACCAAGTTTATCTGTACCCCGCCATTCCTGTATCATACACACCCGTCACCAAGAGAGGCAGTGAGAATCTTGCTCTTCTTAAAGGTGTCACAGTTGACACAATTGCTTCCTCTATTAAAAACTTAACATCTCAGGAGCATTATGTCAACACCGACGGCTCAGTCCAGTCGTCAACAGGACGGAGTGCAGCAGCATGTAGGGTTTATTGAGTCAGTACTTGCACACACAATATCAGTGTCAGGTTAAACCACTGGCCGAACTACACAAACACAACTAGCTGCCAGAACATTAACAAACACAGGAGGAATACTTTACTCTCATTTAAATTCTTCTCTTCAAGCACTGGAAAACTTCGCCTGCAAGACAACAAAACCTCATAGATAAAATTATAAAGCTGACGTTTGCTAGAAAATAAAGATTTTCGAATCTATTTTGTATGGATATCTTGCATAAATATAACCCATCACGATAACACGGACATTACAGCCAAATTAGCACGTAACAAGGATGACGGTGGACTAGGGCTAGGTATCCCCATCTCTGTTGTTAAGGCTATATTGTTCCAAACACTCAGGTCTGACAGGAGAGAAATCACACTCTCAAAGGACCGAAAACCCGTGTAAAGGCACAAAACGTCTACTTAACAGTGCGATAGAGTGAATGCCAGGATTATGTTAGGTTACAGTGACCTGTTGCAGGTGGCTACCGGTGATGACTCTCCCATTCCTGAGCACTTCATGTGGAAAGTTTGTGAGCAGAAAATGAGTCATGATCCCACACACTATATTATTGAATATCCGTTAATTACGCCCTTCGGACCAGTCAGTATGAGGCACCTGGAGCTATGCAGTCACTTTATTAACTCACGTATTCTTGAGAATATCCCCATAATGCACCCAGAGTTTGCCAGTGTAGACTACTGATGACAGGACTAGTCATTAATGTTTTTCCTGCCCGAAACGCTTTGTGTAATAGTGGCTTTAGGCATTGTATGTACTAGCTCTATCTATAAATCTATCATTTTTTGTAAAATCTCTTGTATGTATGTACCTTACCTGAATAAACATTTATTTATTTATTTATTTACATGACTAACGTCAAGGTATGACTAACCATCGTGCGTGATGGGGACTTTGTTAGCATCACGTAGCTCGCTCAGGATACACTGTGTAACCCTTCACAGTGTAGTGTAGCTCTATAAATGCAGATGTACCTAAATCTAAATAAATAAAAGTGTAAATGTTCGTTTGTTCAAAATTGTTAGTCTCCGAAAGTTCTTCACCGATTGCTTTGAAATTTTGACACAACGTTCCATCAGCATACGACCGTGTTTATATATATATATATATATACTATATAGATGTCACATCTGTGACAAGTAAAAAATGTTTTTTTTGAAAAATTGTGCTTTTCATGCGAGTTGTGACAGGTAAAATCTTAAAAGACATGTAAATTGTTTTGAAATTTTTATACAATGTTCCATTCGAATATGTGCGTCTTTTTATATACCTACTATATAACTGCCACACCTGTGACAGGTAAAAGCATGCACTTTTTTTGGAAAAACAGCGCCATCTGTTGTACGTAAAAGCAACACACGCTATACTAAATATGTTACGATTCCATTTCCATGTTTCCAATTGCATTGATAAATTGAATTTTCATTGATTTTTTTATTTTTATTTTTATTTAATTATTTTGTGTGACATTGCGTTGGAATTGAGCTGTGTTGTTTACCATACAACATACATTTTGTGAGTATAGTTTATTTTTTCATTGTTTTTCATTTCGTTTTTAAACTGTTCTTTTTTCAGTGATGGGAACATCAGATCATTTGATGTTCATTTGATGAGGCAGAGAGAATGTTGGGATGTAGATTCTCATTCGAATATTTGAAGAATACATGAAGAATATCTTTGTACTTAGAAAATGCAGAGAGGATATTTACATAGTAGCTGCATTTATGCTAAATATGACTGTCGGTGTTATGTTTAATATACCTAAATTTCTTTGTGTTTAAAATAAAGCTTTTGTAGGAGTTTTACTCTCTCACTCTCCTCTCTCTCTCTCTCTCTCTCTCTCTCTCTCTCTCTCTCTCTCTCTCTCTCTCTCTCTCTCTCTCTCTCTCTCTCTCTCTCTCTCCGGTGCCTCTCAGCCTTCTACCTTCTCCTCGGCTTTCACTTTCTCTCACACTCCTTGCCTAAGGCTTCAACTTTATTTTCTTCCCTCCCTCATCCCCCCCCCCTCCTCTTCATTTTACCTCTCCTTTCCAAGTCTCGCTTACCTTTCTCTGTCTCGCCTCTTTCTATTATATTTAGCTTCCTCCTTCATAATTTCCTCTTTGCCAGCACTCTCTCACCTCCAGGTAGTGCCTGACGCCCTATTTCTTCCTCATGACCCACTTGTTAAGCAGGTTCTTGTCGGTTCTCGGGGTGAAACTTCAAGCCCTTCGACCTCTATAATCCGCTGTTCCATATCGCCATCACCTTGATAATGTGAACATTCTGAGGCAGATAATCTGATTTCGTTATATCTCCGTCCCCATTATTCCACTTTCCTTTCATCCAAACATTCTACAATTCGAACTATGTCGATAATCCAACCTTCTCAACCTCGTTAATATACGTCTTATCTCGGTTATTTCGTTCAGTAATATCGTACAAACCTCTTTAGTCCGTATTCCTAACCCATCAACGTCGATAATATGAATTCTCTGACTTCGTTTCTTCATTCTTCCAGCCCTTGTTTTCGGTTATTCATCTGATTCCGTTTCTTAACACCGTTACTCCACCCACGGAAGCCTTGACCCCTTTACTACAACCAGCCCGGCCTTAACCCCGTTATTCTGTTCACACCTATCTCCTCACTTCAACTTTCTAGTCCCGTTACAGCGTCCATTCTGTTGCGAATCCCGTTATTCAACTCATGCACGTCCTAGAACTATTATTCCACCACATTGGAATGTGGGGTTGATTGATTGACAGTTGAGAGGCGGCCCGGAAGAGCAGAGCTCAACCCCCGCAATCACAACAAGGTGAATACAACTAAGTGAATACAACTAGGTGAATACAACTAAGTGAATAAAACTAAGTGAATACAAGGTGAATATAACTAAGTGAATACAACTAGGTGAATACAACTAAGTGAATAAAACTAAGTGAATACAACAAGGTGACTACAACTAAGTGAATACAACTAGGTGAATACAACTAAGTGAATACAACTAGGTGAATACAACTAAGTGGATACAACTAGGTGAATACATACTTCCCGACGTCGTTAATCCGTCCCCCCCCCTAGCCCTCTCTTGAACCCCCCCCCCCCCCCTCCAACACACTCCCTTAACTCCGTTACTGCGTCTACAAGCTTCCTAACACTCAATCATACCCAACCCCGTTATAACCTTCAATACCGGGTCGGCCGAGTAGACAGCACGCTGGGCACGTGATCCTGTGGTCCCGGGTTCGATCCCAGGCGCCAGCGAGAAACAATGGGCAGAGTTTCTTTCACCCTGTGTCCCTGTTACCTAGCAGTAAATAGGTACCTGGAAGTTAGTCAGCTGTCACGGGCTGCTTCCTGGGGGTGGAGGCCTGGTCGAGGACCGGGCCGCGGGGACACTAAAGCCCCGAAATCATCTCAAGATAACCCACCCAGCAACACACCCCACAAACCCAGCTATTCCGTCCACACACTCCAACCTTCTACAACCATCCAGACCTCGATACAGCAACAATGGATAAAGTAATTGGTAATGTGGGGGGAAGGGGAGGGGAGGGGTGGGGGAATGGGGGGTAGAAGGAAAATAAATTGGGGAGA
Organism: Procambarus clarkii; assembly: GCF_040958095.1. NCBI lineage: Eukaryota > Metazoa > Arthropoda > Malacostraca > Decapoda > Cambaridae > Procambarus > Procambarus clarkii. Next base: position 28,297,381 of record NC_091212.1, read on the forward strand.
GGGGGAGAGAGCAGGGGAGAGGGAGGAAGGGGGAGAGCGGGATTAGAGGGGGGATGGGGGGGTGAGGTGGAGTAAGGAAGAGGGGGGGAGGGTGAGGGAAGGGGGCGGAAGAAGGGAGAGGATTGATAGGGAGGGCGGAGGGAAGGAACCCCTGATAGGGCTGATAAAGGGAAGAAAGAGACAACCCAATAATGAAAGCGACTATAAAGACAGAAGAGCGACAGACCAAACAAAAGAAGATTAACTTGATATAACATTTGAAAAAGCAATTGAATAATGTACTAAAAACATATGGATATAGTTGCACATGTTTCAATAAAGTCTGAGAACTGGAGAGAATAAAATACTGGAATTCTAGAAGAAACTAATAAAGGTAAAACAATAGAGTTGATAGTAATGATAGATAATGAACTAAAACAAGGCATATTACAAAAATAATTACGAAAAGATGGATAAAAGACGGACACACACGGAAGACACACACACACACACACACACACACACACACACACACACACACACACACACACACACACACACACACACACACACACACACACAGGGGGGCCTCGTAGCCTGGTAGGGGGGCCTCGTAGCCTGGTCAGGGGGGGCCTCGTAGCCTGGTGGATAGCGCGCAGGACTCGTAATTCTGTGGCGCGGGTTCGATTCCCGCACGAGGCAGAAACAAATGGGCAAAAGTTTCTTTCATCCTAAGTGCCCCTGTTACCTAGCAGTAAATAGGTACCTGGGAGTTAGTCAGCTGTCACGGGCTGCTTCCTGGGGTGTGTGTGTGTGGTGTGGAAAAAAAAAGTAGTTAGTAAACAGTTGATTGACAGTTGAGAGGCGGGCCAAAAGAGCAAAGCTCAACCCCCGCAAACACAACTAGTAAACACACACATTACACAGGCAAACAGCCATAGACACACCGAAAGAGACAAAAACAAACCTTTAGTGCGTATCACAAATGAGTTAACAATTTTGTTTGATTTAAATAAAAAATTGTTCCGAATTCAAATTATACCCTACGTCATGGTGACGTCACAGGTGTTGCCACAGCGACGTAACCGTTGTGAACGCTGGTAAGTGTTCTAGATGTTTGGTGTTGTTATTGTCGTGGCGGGTTTGTTATGTTGCTGATGCTGCTACCGCTGCTAATACTGCTTCTGTGTGTTCTCCTCGCCAAACGCAGCAATGTGGGAGACGCGTAGCCTATTCCCCTTCTCCCCCGACTCTCAGAACTGACGCCTATATGCTTGACACAAGCCACTCTCCGCCTCGGTGTCTGTTTATCGTCCTGCCTTTCCCCAAACTATCTGCCTGCCTGTTTATCTATCTGCCTGCCTGCCTGGTTACCTGCTTTCTGATATTCTACCTGCTTGCCTGTTTATCCATCTGCCTGCCTGCCTGTTTATCTATCTGCCTGCCTGCCTGCCTGCCGACCTACTTGTCTACCTGCCTACCTGCCCGCCTGCCTGGCTGGCTGGCACAACACCCCTTGGCCTCCCAAAGTACTCTTGGCTGACTTGCACTAGACATAACAGGAGCGTTGATTACGTTGAGAGGGGATCGACAGAGGAGGGCGAGAGGGAGGGAGGGAGGTAGGGAGGGAAAGAGGCGGTGATGGGGGCCCGGGGGGGGGGAAGAGGGAGAGGGACAAGGAGAGAGGAAGACAGGGAGAGAGGGAAAGGGAGAGATAGTAGTCATCAATTTAGCAAATCCAAAAGCCACTCAATTTGCGACAGCGTACCGCAAGGTAGTGTGCTTGGCTCTCTGTTGTGGAACGTCTGTTTCAACGATCTACTACCCATTATTCCTAAAGCTTAAGCCTACGCTGATGACTGCACTCTAACCTTTACAGTACATGTGACGGGAAAGATACCAATTGCTACAAGGGTGATCAATCACCAAAGATGAGATAATGTAGGATAATAGCTCTTGCTTGCAGTTTCACTAGGAACCTAAATGATTTACTAATGAACCTTAGTCTTAGAGAGAAAGAGAAAGAGAGAGAAAGAGAGAGAGAGAGAGAGAGAGAGAGAGAGAGAGAGAGAGAGAGAGAGAGAGAGAGAGAGAGAGAGAGAGAGAGAGAGAGAGAGAGAGAGAGAGAGAGAGAGAGTGAGTGTGTGTGTGTGGTGTAGTCAGGGGAGGAATGATGAAAGGAAGATAGAAGCGATTATAGATGAATTTGGAGTAACGACGGGCATAAGGAATGAAGGGAGGAAAAGAGGAGGTGCGAGGGGGAGGGAGAGAGAGAGTGAGATACAGAGCGAGGTACCGAGGGAGGGAGGAGAGAGAGACAGGCAGGAGACGGGTCATTGCTGGCGGGCCCTTCCCGCCTACGTGCGAGGAAAGTCTCCTTCACAGTCACAGAATCACCCTCCCTTTCTCTCCCTCCACCCCTCCGTTGCGTCTCCCTCCACCATCCCTTCCCTCCGTGGCCCCCCCCCCCATCCCTCCCCTCGCTACCACCATATCATCCCTCCCTCCACAACAGAGCCATCCTCCACCACACCTCCAACACCACCACGTCTCCCTCTCCCCCTTGACCTCATCTCTCCCGTTGTCTCGCTCAGGGTATTCATATACAGGACGCCCATATATGTTGAAATATATCAAACAAACTTTAGCTTAGCTTATACTTACTAAACACTGATACCCATCATGTCAGCAAGGTGGACAGTCCGCCTGTCATCCCAACATTGTGTCAGCAAGGTGGACAGTCCGCCTGTCATCCCAACATTGTGTCAGCAAGGTGGACAGTCCGCCTGTCATCCCAACATTGTGTCAACAAGGTGGACAGTCCGCCTGTCATCCCAACATTGTGTCAGCAAGGTGGACAGTCCGCCTCTCATCCCAACATTGTGTCAGCAAGGTGGACAGTCCGCCTGTCATCCCAACATTGTGTCAGCAAGGTGGACAGTCCGCCTGTCATCCCAACATTGTGTCAGCAAGGTGGACAGTCCGCCTGTCATCCCAACATTGTGTCAACAAGGTGGACAGTCCGCCTGTCATCCCAACATTGTGTCAACAAGGTGGACAGTCCGCCTGTCATCCCAAAATTGTGTCAGCAAGGTGGACAGTCCGCCTGTCATCCCAACATTGTGTCAGCAAGGTGGACAGTCCGCCTGTCATCCCAACATTGTGTCAGCAAGGTGGACAGTCCGCCTGTCATCCCAACATTGTGTCAACAAGGTGGACAGTCCGCCTGTCATCCCAAAATTGTGTCAGCAAGGTGGACAGTCCGCCTGTCATCCCAAAATTGTGTCAGCAAGGTGGACAGTCCGCCTGTCCACATTACTAACACATAATAAATAATAATTCCTGCACTTAGGCTCATTAAACTCCCCCATAGTTCAACTACTGACCTTCCCCAGAATGAAACTCATACAAATTGCCTAACTCTCAAGTGCAAGTTTACTGCAAGGTGAACAGCGGCGTCAGGTGAAAGGAAACGTGCACAACGTTACAGTCCTAGACCTAGATTCAGGAAGCTCCATGTATTTCTTCGTAAGTAGGTTTGCTTCGAAGGTTCCTAAGTATGCCCTAAGAAGATGCTTAGGTGCAATTCTACACTGTGTGGTCCTTTATACAGAATAGGGAAGCAGCACATTGCTGTGTATACCTAAACATGTTAAAAAATACATTGTTTGAGAGGAGTCTTGTAGAAACTGGTAAGAGTAATTATAATATAATGTTTCCATGATTCAGTGCTTACCTCTTGTGAAAATTGCGAAGAGTTGTTTAGTCAGAGTTGATTTGTTTTTTGTATTGAGGCTGGTATTTTCTAAATTGATTCCATGTATGTCTAACCATCCTGTGAGATGAGAGTATTAGATAAACTTATAGCTAGTTTTTTATCTACACTGTGTAATATTCCATATAGAATAGGGTAGCGGCACATTGCTGTGTATACCTAATCTTCTTAATAAAAAAATCAGTAATAAAGATTTTAAATTATAGTTTGTATTATTACAAATACAGTACTGTATTATCCTTATTAAATTATGTTGACCATAGATAATTAAGATCTCATGTTGATATGTAATAGTCATATTTCTTTTGAACTGCTAATCCATGCTAATCATTCATTAAATTGTGCATTATGTCTCAATTTTTCACTTCCTTGGATATACTGTACAGTACAAAAAGATAGGATAAAAATAAACCAGTAATATTTCTTTCATTATATTTTTCATTTAAATAACTGCATCAATATTTTTACAGCTGACAGGATTTGTTTTCCCATACAGGTGCATTATTTGTTAAAAAAAAATTTGGTTTATTGTTACACACAATGGTGCTACATAGCCTTCCCAGCTTGGTGCCTTCTTTTAATACTTACTGATTAAAATAATAAATACATTTTATTCAGGAAAAGTACATACAGTTGATTTACAAACATAATGTTGGATTTATAGACAGAGCTAGTACACACAATACCTAAAGCCACTAATACTCATAGCATTTCGGGCAAGGTGTGGGGGGAAAACACTTAGACTAAAACTTATTAGTAATCGAGATTAGGTATAAATTGCGTTGAAAGAAGGAATAAAAAATACAAAAAGTGGGGTTAACATAGCATAAATCAGCAATTGCACATGTTGGTGAACAGCATTGTTTAAAACTAGCAAGACATGGGTTGACATTTAGGGGGTAAGTTAGGTTACATGGAGTTAATTAGGCAGTACTTGGTTTAACTCTTAAACTGGTTGAGAGAGGTACAGCCTTTGACATGATTCGGGAGGTCATTCCACATTCTGGGTCCCTTGATTTGTAGAGCACTTCTAGTTTGATTACACACAGCCAAATTGTGTAACAGGAAGAGGTCTTGGACACAAATTTGTTCCATGCTAAATGTAGAGGAATCAGCTGAGTATTCCTCAAATAAAATAAGTTGCCTCAGCTTATAAGGTAAATAAAATAAGCATTTCTCAAATAAGTAGCTGCCTCACCTCACTGCCTTACTGCTACATAGCCTTCCCGGCATGGTGCCTTCTTTTGATAATTACTTGTTCCACACCCAAATTGTATAACAGGAAGAGGTCTTGGACCCCTACTTCCCTCTCTCTTTTTTAATAATCTACAGTATATAGTCATAATTATAGCTTTAAGTATTCAATGAATAAAGTTTTTGACATTTTTACCCTTCTCCTTACCTAACATCATTTGTGCAGCATATTTTTATTTTGTCTCACCCAGATTTAATTTCAAAATAAAACCAAACTAAATAAATTAGAAATGGCTATGTATAGCTAAGGTACACCCTTACTACTAGGTGAACAGGGGCATTTGGTGATAGTAAATGATCCCATCAGGCAGGGCTCATCACCTTCTCTCATATTTCATGTTCACTAGTGTTTATTTACTTAATAACTACGGGTATAATATCTTGCTATTATACAACTAATTCTACTATCATAAAAGACATACTTACTTTAAGTTTCAAGCAGAGAATGCATATATAACTAACACGAAGGACTCCTCTTCACTAGATTCAATTTTTATAATCTTTTGTTTATGTTCCAAAATCTTAAAATCGATCCCAGTGTTATGTAGTAGAGAAAAATTGAGTTATATCCAGTTTACGTAAAGCTACGTGGTCGAAACCACACTTAGATCCCGGAATGAACTTACGAAGGTTTTTCCACTTACTGTAGCTACCTGAATACCGACGTAGCCGCCACGAAGGCGCTAAGAAGGAAAACATTCGTAGCTAAGAAGAAAAACCTTCGTAAGTACTTTCCCGAATCTGGCCCCTGCTCTGCGTGTAGGGTGTGTTGACACAGTCACGCCGGGGGATGGTTGTGCACGACTGACACTCGGGAGGCAGTGATGGAGGTGGGATGTGTTATCAGGAATACATGTATCAGGCTATTACTAGCAAATAATGTAAGTTAGTGTTATGAATTTGCTATTTGTTATGGGGGGTATGGAGTAGTAAAGAGAAGGGCCAACAGCTAGAATCAGGAGGTATCAAAATTAGAGGAGATCAGATAGGCCCGGACCCCCAATAAGACCATAACATAAAACCATATTAAAGTAGTGGCTTGAAGTAAATACGTCAGCCTAGAGGTTGATCACTGATCCCCTACACAGGAAGAATGGATACTACTTTACAAACTAACTTATTTATTAAACCCTCTTAACAACCCCTCCATATACATTAACAACAATAACAATAACTACTTTACCACACTATCTTACGTTAACTACCTTGGTCCACATAGACAGGATACAAGGCTTACACTTGGGACAAGCTAGGGTAAAGTCTACTAGGCAAGGGACACTAGCACGGACTCTAGGTAGCTTGGTACCACCCCAGGAGCGTAACAGTTAGATATTGTTTGAATTATGTGGAGATCATTGTGAATTATTTGTACATTACAGTAACAAAATAAACAAAATATTCCAGTTAACATGATACTGCAAAATTCGTTGTAGAGGTCCCATTGGCGTCATGTTATGTGAATCCATTTCATTTATGTGAACCTTGACCTGACCATGTAAGGCACATACCAATCTGCATTTATTGTTAAAAATTTAGTGAGGCTAGCCTTATCATCTGGCCTTCAATCTCGAACAGAAAGGCAGACGGAATCTATGAAAGTATCTCAGAGTATCAGGGCTTATGCAGCTATATAATGAACTTTGGGGGAGTTTATTTTTCAACTAACTTTTCAAGTAAAGAAGAACATAAGAAATATAGAGGAGATTCGTTCTAGAATCATTGATCTCACCCTTTCTGTTATATTCAATAATATATACATACATATCTTGACTCATTCTTAAAATGTAATAACAGGATATTTTATATAAAGTCAAGAGAAGAGTATAAGGGATAATGTCAGTGGAGGAGTGGAAGCCGGCGAGAGGGAAGAAGCACAACGTTTCCTCACACGGTTCTGGGACAATCCCTTCTCTCACACTACTATTTCCGTTCACATGTGTCTTGATTCTTGGTATTACCGAGCTGTGTTGTGTTCCTTGAGCTCTCTCCCAGGTGAAGTCACTGTACAGAGGAATGGTCTTGTGTCAGGTGACTTCACTGTACAGAGAAGTAGTTACCTGTGCTAGCCAAGCTTCTCTTCATACTCTCTGTTTTTGTCATTTATTGATGGATATAGATAACTAGGAGGAGTACCCGGCAGTGCTCGAGTCTCGTTCCCCCTCTGCGTCTATGCTCTTCTCCCACATTTTTTCTCTTATCAAACACTCTTTCTCAATCTTTCTTCTCTTCTCCCTTCTCTCTTCCACTTCTACTCTCTACTCTCTACTCTCTACTCTCTACTCTCACTCTCACTCTCTTTCTCTCTCTCTCTCTCTCTCTCTCTCTCTCTCTCTCTCTCTCTCTCTCTCTCTCTCCCCTTCTCTTTCCGTTTCAGATAATTTAATACTGTAATCTGAGTGAATTTTGGTTACATCATTTAAGAGAAAACCTTGAAAATGTGGGGTAAACAGCGGGGGTAAGTATAATATCTACATAAAATACATCCACGACTTTATTTCAGAGGTCATGACAATTGATGCCAATACTGAAAGATGGCACTGTGGCCGACCCCGACTGGCCTGAGATACATAACTCTTCTTTCCAACATATTTCATGTTGGAAAGTCTGGCGTCTCCTACTCCCAGGCGTCTGGCTTCCTACTTTGGACAATGTATTTTATACATATTGATGTAACTGACAATGTGCTATATCACCATTATTAAGTAGTTGTGTATGCTAAAATGTGGTTGCTCGTTCATATGTGACCTTGAGAGTAGCAGTTATTTTTACACAGTGGTTGAAGCTAAAGAACCCGGTTACTGGCTTAGTGAGGCCGTAACATTGCCTAATACATTCCATTTGTTAACTACTCTGACACGGAAAAAGTTCGTTCTAACGTCCCTGTGGCTCATTTGGATACTTAGTTTCCACCTGTATGCCCTTGTTCGTGTATCACCCGTACTAAATAGTTTATTTTATCTACCTGTCAATTCCTCTGAGAATTTTATAGGTAGTGATCATGTCTCCCCTCACTCTTCTATCTTTCAGTGTCGTGAGGTTTAGTTTGTGTGTGTGTGTGTGTGTGTGTGTGTGTGTGTGTGTGTGTGTGTGTGTGTGTGTGTGTGTGTGTGTGTGTGTGTGTGTGTGTGTGTGTGTACTCACCTAGTTGTGTTTGCGGGGGTTGAGCTCTGGCTCTTTGGTCCCGCCTCTCAACCGTCAATCAACAGGTGTACAGGTTCCTGAGGCTATTGGGCTCTATCATATCTACACTTGAAACTGTGTATGGAGTCAGCCTCCACCACATCACTTCCTAATGCATTCCATTTGTCAACCACTCTGACACTAAAAAAGTTCTTTCTAATATCGTGTGTGTGTGTGTGTGTGTGTGTGTGTGTGTGTGTGTGTGTGTGTGTGTGTGTGTGTGTGTGTGTAAAAGAATGCGCGGGCGAGTGGCGTGTCGTCATTACCCGGTATGATGATTTGTGAGATCTTTAAATCACGTATGATAAGAATAATACACATTTACTTATTTCTTTAAGAATATACTTTGATTACCTTGTGTTTACCTTAAGGCTTTTCCCTCTCCAAGTCCAGCTCAAGAATACTCACGGCTATCACTATATAGTTCAACGTCGGTACCAGGAATCATTGCAAGCAATCACTGTCTGCCCAGCGCGGTTAGTCGGGCCTCGGCTCTTAAGCCATCATTATAATTATCTGGCGTATGTGACTCGTAGATAATAAGAGTACAGTTGTTATCAAATAACAATTATTCACTAATTACCCTGTTCATCTGTCTATATTTAAAGCGGTCGATTAAGATTAGTATTTCACCCTTGGCCCCTCTCACGAGATAAAAACACCTGTGAATTCGTTACTCTATTTTTATCTACGAATCAATTAATAAGATATCTTAAGGTTCTCGTATTATATATTATAACACTGACTTCTAATCGTTTCGTGCAAACCGATTTTGTTTTGTTATTTAAATAATATATATTGGTATTATATATAATATCGTAAGACATACCTTCTTGAAATCACTGAGCTACAAAAGACATTGTTGTGATCTAGAGTGCCTAAACGGTTGCACACGGTCTGGATAACAAGCATGATTTTGCTTCAATGGTTGCACGTGCACTAGGCTCATGGCGGGAGTTTTGGTCATGTAGCCAAACGATGCTTTTAATACCACGTTGACAGATTATGAATAGGAGACTCAAGTATAAAAATACAAGATGGGTTACCCTGCTGTGTCCGGGTCTATTTCCAATCCCTCTCCTCTCTCCGAATCTCCCTTTTCTCTGATCTCTCTTTTCCAAACTTCCTTCTCAATCCCCTTCCCACAAATCAGTAGCTGGCACTGGCAAACTTTGGTTGCAGTATGAGGATATCCTTAAAACCACGGGAGTGAATATAGTAATTACAAAGCTCCAGGTGCCTCATACCGGCAGGTCTGAAGGGCTCAAGACTGGACACTGAATAGAGTAGCGAGGAAGATCATGACCTAGTTCCTGCTCACAGAGTGTACACGTGGAATGCTCAGGGTTGGGAGATGTGTCACCTGTAGCCACCTGCCACAGGTAGCGGTAGCCCAGCCTGGTCCTGGTGACTACTGTGTCGCACATACAGTCTGCTGCACGTTTTGGGCTCCTCGTATGTATTGGTTTGAGTTCTAAACAAATCATAACTTTTTACACTGGTGTTTTCAGGCCTTTGAAAGTGTAATTTCTCTCCTATCAGACCTGAGTGTTTGGAACAGCAACCAGCCTTAACAACAGATATGGGGATACCTGGCCCTCGTTCAACTTCATCCTTCTTACGTGCTAATTTGGCTGTAATGTCTGTGTCATCGTGATGGCTTATATTTATGTGAGATATCCATATAAAATATTTTCTAAACCCTTTATGTGCATCGAGCTGATTATTTATAACTGCTCTCAGGGAAAACAAAAGTGCTGGTGAGACCTCGGGTTCTTGAGAGGAGGCAATTGTTCGAAGTGTGACAGCTTTTTGAAGAGCAAGATTCTCATTGCCTTTCTTGGTGATGGTGTGTATGATACAGGAATGGTGGGGTATAGAAAAATTGGGATATTAGTGACAGGTAGACAACATTTAAAAGGTATGTTCAGGTTGATGAGACTGTAGGCATTTTTACTCAGCCATTTATCATACCAAGGGTAAGTTAGTATGTTAGTTCCAATCATTCGAGTAACTATTATCAAAATAATTAACTAGAACTAAGATGCAAATTATCAAAATAATTTGCATCTTAGCAAAACTGGAGATGTAGGGTCTCTTGCAAAAGGTCTTGTTGAGTTGTATGATTCTCTCTACTATAGTGGGGGAACTTCAGTATGGAAAAACTGCTAAAAACTCTATGGAAGACACATTTTCGATTTCAGAATTAATGAAAATTGGAGGTCACGATAGATGCCAATATTTCTTGAACGGTGGCACTGGGGCCGACCTCAACTAGTCTATGAACTTCACATTCGCCCCCCCCCTCCCCTGCATGTGTCATTTCGGAAAATTAGATGAGGCTAGTACCAAGCCTTTGTTACTTTGGACAGACATACTATGTTATAAAGAGAGGTACTGCTAGCTTTCTACTTTGTCAAATATTTTCCTGTACAATTAGTACATCGAAACAGTTGTTATCAAACTGTTTTATATTACTTTTACCCTAACCTAATCTACCCTAGCCTAGTCGAGCGTGAGAGTTCTACTGGTCAGTTGCTTGAGGTAACCCACGATGCTTCCAGCCTTGAATTTAACTCCCACTGAAAGTCAGTAGAGTTGAGAGGTGCCCTGGCAGCAGTGGCAGCCACTCCCTACAGCAAAATAACTCACTATAATAATGGTACTCAAAAAAAAAAAATCCTGGTACGTTTTATTTTGATTGTGGAAGAATAGTGAGTGGCGCGAGCTGTCTATTCTTGTATGTCAACGAGGACCTTGTCATCTTGGACTCATAAGATGCTATTAAGTCTCGTATCAGAGAGTTGACAACGAGTATTTTATTTTACCACATTTCACATTTTGCTATGTGGTAATAATTCATGTTTAAATTGGTATGTTTGTAATTTTTTCAATATATTACGAAATATTTAATGCAGTTTTGGTTTTGGGTTAAGACCTATCAACCTCTGGAAAGTTATTAAGGCCACACAATACTTTACTGAACAACTGGCAAGTATACTTTAGTCATTTAGGATTAAACCAAACTCTCAGTGTATATATATTCTAAGCTACCTATGTGCTTTAATATACCTACAATTTTTCTCTCATCTTTTATTTTTTTCATGCTATGTAACTGTTATCGTTTTTATAAATTTTGCAAGTATTTACGTACTTATAAGTTTCTTAGATTAAGGACCTGCCCGAAACGCTGCGCGTACTAGTGACTTTACAAGAATGTAATTACTATGCTATGTATCCTCACGATCCCAATGTACCTTCTTGTATATATATAATAAATAAATAAATAAATAAATAAATAAATAAATAAATAAATAAATAAATAAATAAATAAATATATATACACCGAGAACCATGGTATATTTCTCTGATGTATATACAACCCATCTTCTCGAGTTGTCACATCACCAACATGTACTAAATTGCTCGAACCTAGCCTAACCGATGGACCCACGCGCGTAAACGTGGTTATTTGTGAGCCGCTATGATTTATAGTACATCATATTTTATCCGGTGGGGATTTTTTACGTCAAAATGTGATGTATTATTCGAGAGGACCATTTGTTTATTAATGCAACAGTCTTAAATATTTTATAGTTCTGTGGATAGTGCTTTTGCTCATTGTGTTAATATATTATATAAGTGTAGCAATAAATAAGGTTTCTCTGTGAAATGCCTAATAGAAGGAAGCGGTATAGTACAGTACTCACCTAGTGCAGAGTACAGTACTCACCTAGTGCAGAGTACAGTACTCACCTAGTGCAGAGTACAGTACTCACCTAGTGCAGAGTACAGTACTCACCTAGTGCAGAGTACAGTACTCACCTAGTGCAGAGTACAGTACTCACCTAGTGCAGAGTACAGTACTCACCTAGTGCAGAGTACAGTACTCACCTAGTGCAGAGTACAGTACTCACCTAGTGCAGAGTACAGTACTCACCTAGTGCAGAGTACAGTACTCACCTAGTGCAGAGTACAGTACTCACCTAGTGCAGAGTACAGTACTCACCTAGTGCAGAGTACAGTACTCACCTAGTGCAGAGTACAGTACTCACCTAGTGCAGAGTACAGTACTCACCTAGTGCAGAGTACAGTACTCACCTAGTGCAGAGTACAGTACTCACCTAGTGCAGAGTACAGTACTCACCTAGTGCAGAGTACAGTACTCACCTAGTGCAGAGTACAGTACTCACCTAGTGCAGAGTACAGTACTCACCTAGTGCAGAGTACAGTACTCACCTAGTGCAGAGTACAGTACTCACCTAGTGCAGAGTACAGTACTCACCTAGTGCAGAGTACAGTACTCACCTAGTGCAGAGTACAGTACTCACCTAGTGCAGAGTACAGTACTCACCTAGTGCAGAGTACAGTACTCACCTAGTGCAGAGTACAGTACTCACCTAGTGCAGAGTACAGTACTCACCTAGTGCAGAGTACAGTACTCACCTAGTGCAGAGTACAGTACTCACCTAGTGCAGAGTACAGTACTCACCTAGTGCAGAGTACAGTACTCACCTAGTGCAGAGTACAGTACTCACCTAGTGCAGAGTACAGTACTCACCTAGTGCAGAGTACAGTACTCACCTAGTGCAGAGTACAGTACTCACCTAGTGCAGAGTACAGTACTCACCTAGTGCAGAGTACAGTACTCACCTAGTGCAGAGTACAGTACTCACCTAGTGCAGAGTACAGTACTCACCTAGTGCAGAGTACAGTACTCACCTAGTGCAGAGTACAGTACTCACCTAGTGCAGAGTACAGTACTCACCTAGTGCAGAGTACAGTACTCACCTAGTGCAGAGTACAGTACTCACCTAGTGCAGAGTACAGTACTCACCTAGTGCAGAGTACAGTACTCACCTAGTGCAGAGTACAGTACTCACCTAGTGCAGAGTACAGTACTCACCTAGTGCAGAGTACAGTACTCACCTAGTGCAGAGTACAGTACTCACCTAGTGCAGAGTACAGTACTCACCTAGTGCAGAGTACAGTACTCACCTAGTGCAGAGTACAGTACTCACCTAGTGCAGAGTACAGTACTCACCTAGTGCAGAGTACAGTACTCACCTAGTGCAGAGTACAGTACTCACCTAGTGCAGAGTACAGTACTCACCTAGTGCAGAGTACAGTACTCACCTAGTGCAGAGTACAGTACTCACCTAGTGCAGAGTACAGTACTCACCTAGTGCAGAGTACAGTACTCACCTAGTGCAGAGTACAGTACTCACCTAGTGCAGAGTACAGTACTCACCTAGTGCAGAGTACAGTACTCACCTAGTGCAGAGTACAGTACTCACCTAGTGCAGAGTACAGTACTCACCTAGTGCAGAGTACAGTACTCACCTAGTGCAGAGTACAGTACTCACCTAGTGCAGAGTACAGTACTCACCTAGTGCAGAGTACAGTACTCACCTAGTGCAGAGTACAGTACTCACCTAGTGCAGAGTACAGTACTCACCTAGTGCAGAGTACAGTACTCACCTAGTGCAGAGTACAGTACTCACCTAGTGCAGAGTACAGTACTCACCTAGTGCAGAGTACAGTACTCACCTAGTGCAGAGTACAGTACTCACCTAGTGCAGAGTACAGTACTCACCTAGTGCAGAGTACAGTACTCACCTAGTGCAGAGTACAGTACTCACCTAGTGCAGAGTACAGTACTCACCTAGTGCAGAGTACAGTACTCACCTAGTGCAGAGTACAGTACTCACCTAGTGCAGAGTACAGTACTCACCTAGTGCAGAGTACAGTACTCACCTAGTGCAGAGTACAGTACTCACCTAGTGCAGAGTACAGTACTCACCTAGTGCAGAGTACAGTACTCACCTAGTGCAGAGTACAGTACTCACCTAGTGCAGAGTACAGTACTCACCTAGTGCAGAGTACAGTACTCACCTAGTGCAGAGTACAGTACTCACCTAGTGCAGAGTACAGTACTCACCTAGTGCAGAGTACAGTACTCACCTAGTGCAGAGTACAGTACTCACCTAGTGCAGAGTACAGTACTCACCTAGTGCAGAGTACAGTACTCACCTAGTGCAGAGTACAGTACTCACCTAGTGCAGAGTACAGTACTCACCTAGTGCAGAGTACAGTACTCACCTAGTGCAGAGTACAGTACTCACCTAGTGCAGAGTACAGTACTCACCTAGTGCAGAGTACAGTACTCACCTAGTGCAGAGTACAGTACTCACCTAGTGCAGAGTACAGTACTCACCTAGTGCAGAGTACAGTACTCACCTAGTGCAGAGTACAGTACTCACCTAGTGCAGAGTACAGTACTCACCTAGTGCAGAGTACAGTACTCACCTAGTGCAGAGTACAGTACTCACCTAGTGCAGAGTACAGTACTCACCTAGTGCAGAGTACAGTACTCACCTAGTGCAGAGTACAGTACTCACCTAGTGCAGAGTACAGTACTCACCTAGTGCAGAGTACAGTACTCACCTAGTGCAGAGTACAGTACTCACCTAGTGCAGCCTCACATCATGTGAGGAGTTGTAGTGCGCCACATCATGTTCCTCCTCAGCTGTTTGCGCTTCGTTATATATTCAATTACACGATCATAAAAGTCAAATAGTTAATGCTTTCTCTCCTACATTTTGTAATCTTATTAATACACTTGCCACGCTACTTAAGAACTGTCTCTCTCCAACTACAGTGTTCTGACCAACTTTCCACACTAGACTTGTACCCCCCTAATGGCCATCTATGGATGGGTAGAACCACTGACCTCAGCGAGTATAATTGAACTTGCATTAACTGCAAGGCATTGCCACAAAATTACTGTTTTTAAGCTATGGAGAAGTATACATGTTTCAAACAGGTCCTCTAGTTTATCTTCGTTTGGGCATTACCATCTATACCTGAAAATGTAGAATTGAAGTTCCTTTGTGTAACTTGTTCCAAGACTTTATATAGTTACAGCAAATTGTATAATGTTTTTCTGTATATATATACAGGAGCTTAGCTTAAAACTGTCTATCCCGGAAGTATACTTGCTGGTTGGTCAATAATCTATGATGGAGGCTTTAATAGACCTCACGGGTGTGATAGGCTTTAGGCCTATCATCAAACCTTGCTATTTGATTTTAAAAACTATCATGCAGTAAAGTATCAGACTATTAATTCACACACAGGCTAGTGTAAACCAAGAGGCATGAAATTGCATGATTTCTTCCATAGATTTTACTGAGAACTCATTAAATTCGAAAGTGTTGTTTTGATGGTGTGAGGTGTTTGCAGGGGAGACATCCACAAAACAGGGAACTATGTCAACATGACTCCTCATAGACATTCTGCACAACGAAGATACGTAAAATGTTCGTTCATTATCGTGAATCCTGGGATTCTTGTACAATTTTTGGGAAGATACATTAACGGTTTCCACCTTCGCTGGATCTAATTAGTTAAAGAAATTGGTCTGGTGTTGGACTTAAGGTCTGTGAACGTCTGGAGGGATTATCAAGGCCATCACGATAATCTAGTAACCAACCAGGAAGTTTGATGTTGGACTATCAACCTAGTCCAATTGGCCTATCAACCCCTGGAAGGTTATTAGGGCCACACAAGTGCTTCCTCACCAACCAGGAAGTATACTTTAGTAATGAACACAGTCCAGAACTAATGTAAACAGCATATATGCATGAAGATGGTACCCTCCTCGACGTATATATGGCATGGGGAAATTAAATTATGCTTACTTTTCACATTATGAAGTGAAGCTCTGACATGGGAAACTATTATATTCTTTCCGGTAACTTCAGTTCCATACTAAAAACGTAGTGCATATTTTCACCGCAATTCAACACACCAACTGACGAAGGCCTATTACTGTTTCAGGGCACTTTGTACGACGTGAATACGTTAGAAAGGATGTCAGACTACTGTGGTTATGCAGAGCTATTTGTACACAGAGACTGGCGGCAGGCAGCGCTGCACTTGACGTCAACAGTGTTTAACTTGCATTGTTTTGGGCCCAGCTCACGTGCTACGCAGCAGCCAGGTCCCCCTGTGTGCCCACACATGCTACGCAACACACAGGTCACCCCGTAGTGTCCACACACTAGGGGCGCCGGTGGCTGAGTGGACAGCACGCTGGATACGAATTAAACCCCTAGGTCCTGTGGACCGGTGGTTCGATTCCCGGCACCGGCGGGAAACTATGGGCAGAGTTTCTTTCACTCTGATGCCCCTGTTACCTAGTAGTAAATAGATACCTGGGAGTTAGACAGCTGTTAGGGGCTGCTTCCTGTGTGTGTGTGTGTGTGTGTGTGTATTCACCTAGTTGTACTCACCTAGTTGTGCTTGCGGGGGTTGAGCTTTGGCTCTTTGGTCCCACCTCTCAACCGTCAATCAACTAGTGTACAGATTCCCGAACCTACTGGGCTCTATCATATCTACACTAAAAACTGTGTATGGAGTCAGCCTCCACCACATCACTGCCTAATGCATTCCACCTGTTAACTACTCTGACACTGAAAAAGGTCTTTCTAACGTCCCTGTGGCTCATTTGGGTACTCAGTTTCTTCTACCTGTGTCCCCTTGTTCGCGTCCCACCAGTGTTGAATAGTTTATCCTTGTCTACCCTGTCAATTCCTCTGACGATTTTGTAGGTAGTGATCATGTCTCCCCCTTACTCTTCTGTCTTCCAGTGTCGTAAAGTGCATTTCCCGCAGCCTTTCCTCGTAACTCATGCCTCTTAGTTCTAGGACTTGTCTAGTGGCATACCTCTGAACTTTTTCCAGCTTCGTCTTGTGCTTTGCAAGGTACGGGCTCCATGCTGGGGCCGCATACTCCAGGATTGGTCTTACATATGTGGTATACAAGATTCTGAATGATTCCTTACACAGGTTCCTGAGGGCTGTTCTGATGTTAGCCAGCCTCGCATATGCCGCAGACGTTATTCTTTTTATGTGGGCTTCAGGAGACAGGTTTGGTGTGATATCAACTCCTAGATCTTTCTCTCTGTCCGTTTCATGAAGTACTTCATCTCCTATTCTGTATCCTGTGTCTGGCTTCCTGTTTCCACCGCCTAGTTTCATTACTTTGCATTTACTCGGGTTGAACTTAAGCAGCCATTTGTTGGACCATTCATCCAGTCTGTCTAGGTCATCTTGTAGCCTCCTACTATCATACTCTGTTTCAATCCTCCTCATAATATTTGCATCGTCAGCAAACATTGAGAGAAACGAGTCTATACCCTCTGGGAGATCATTTACATATATCAGAAACAGTATAGGTCCAAGGACTGACACCTGCGGGACTCCACTTGTGACGTCTCGCCAATCTGAAACCTCACCCCTCACACTGACTCGCTGTCTTCTGTTGCTTACGTACTCCCTTATCCAATGGAGTACCTTCCCTTTCACTCCAGCCTGCATCTCCAGCTTTCTCACTAACCTCTTGTGTGGTACTGTATCAAAGGCTTTCTGGCAATCCAAAAATATGCAGTCTGCCCACCCCTCTCTTCCTTGCCTGATTTTTGTTGCCTGGTCGTAGAATTCAATTAACCCTGTGAAGCAGGACTTGCCATCCCTGAACCCATGTTGATGCTGTGTTACAAAGTTCTTTCGTTCCAGATGTTCCACTACCTTTCTTCGCACAACCTTCTCCATCAGCTTGCATGGTATGCAGGTTAGGGACACTGGCCTGTAGTTCAGTGCCTCCTGTCTATCCCCATTCTTGTATATCGGGACTACATTAGCTGCTTTCCAAATTTCTGGCAGTCCCCCTGTTGCCAGTGATTTGTTATACACTATGGAGAGTGGCAGGCATAGTGCTTCTGCTCCTTCCTTTAGTGTTCAAGGGAAGATTCCATCTGGACCTGTAGCCTTTGACACATCCAATTCTAGTAAAAACTTTCCTTACTTCCCCACTAGTAATTACAAACTCTTCTAGTGGTTCCTGGTTAACTATTCCCTCTCTTATCACTGGAATTTCTCCTTGCTCTAAGGTGAAGACCTCCTGAAATTTTGTATTCAGTTCCTCACACACGTCCTTGTCGTTTGTAGTGAATCCTTCTGCCCCTATCCTTTAATTTCATTACCTGTTCCTTTACTGTTGTTTTTCTCCTGATGTGGCTGTGCAGCAATTTAGGTTGAGTCTTTGCCTTGCTTGCGATGTCATTTTCGTATTGTCTTTCTGCCTCTCATCTCATCCTGACATATTCATTCCTGGCACTCTGGTATCTTTCTCTACTCTCAAGTGTCCTGTTATTCCTATAGTTTCTCCAATGCCCTTTTACTTTGCTGCTTAGCTAGCCTACATCTCTGATTAAACTATGGGTTTCTCATCTTCATTTCATTGTTATCCTTTTGGACTGGGACAAACTTGTTTGCTGCTTCCTTGCACTTCTGCGTGATGTAGTCCATCATGTCTTGGGTTGTCTTTCCCCTGAGCTCTTGTTTCCCCATGTTATATCTGTTAGGAATTTTCTTATCTCCTCATAGTTTACCTTTCGGAATGCCAGCCTTTTGTTTTCAGTACCCCTCCTCGAGTTCAATAATCCTTCTTCAACCAGATACTCGAACACCAGTGTACTGTGGTCGCTCATTCCTATTGGGGCCTCAAAACCGATTTCCTTTATGTCGGAGTCGTTCAGAGTGAAGACTAGGTCGAGTCTCGCTGGTTCATCGTTTCCCCTCATCCTAGTGGGTTCCCTGACATGTTGGCTTAGAAAGTTTCTTGTCGCCACCTCCACTAGTTTGGCTCTCTGTTACGAACCCGACAGCATCGTCGGAGTATGGAGTAGCGACGTCAGCACCATCTGTGAGTCTGCTCTCTAACCCCCACAGTATCGGACGTCATATGAACGACGCCATCTGGTGGTGACAGCCTGATACCTGCAAATGGCTCAAGATTCCTGCCTTGGCTAACAAGTGAGGTCATTGTGGATGACCTCTGGTGAGATGACGACTCAAGATCAGCGCCACCTAGGTTGTGCTACGGAGCACAATGTCAACGTCCCCAGTGAATAAGTGTTACTTCTTGGTTTCACCAGTACCATCCATGTAACTGATGATGTGTCTGTGTCCACAGAGGTGACGTGGAGCAACAGTGGTACTGAGGCAGGCAGTTTACATTGGGCAGCCTAAGCTCTCCCGACTTAGTCCTGCCAGACGACTAAATAAGCTGCTGCCGATCAGAAGCAGAGTGTTATCTGCTAATGGAGTAGCATTGGAAGAGATCGGCGTATCCCGGGAGTGGCTAAGGGGAGAGACGAGAGACAGTGAGGTGCCTGTTGAGGAGCGTTACTAGCCAGGTGATAGAGGCACCTGGCTAGTAAAGCCAGGGGTTTGCTACCCCTATATTGATTGTGTTGTAGCCCCAATCAGAGCGTGGCTGAGATTCTCTGCCAGCACTTGGCTGGAGAGTGGTCGTGGGGTAGAGGCACCTCGTAATACTGTCGGTAGGCTGGCCCACGGGAAAGGTAAACTCGGCAGTGTTTTCCAGAACTGTGGCCAGTAAGGTTGGGAAAGGTACGGAGTGTAGTGGAAACACTGGGATTGACGGAGGCTGCATTGTGTGAACGTCTTGGAGTGTTCAATGTCCTGTGCGAAACCGACACTTGTATATTAAGTATAAGTGTAGTAATATTTCATTTTTATATCTATCTATTTATGGTGATGGTGAATATATTGGTGAAGGAAACTGTGTTTTGTTCATTCCCCCCTTGTTATTATTCGTGCATTGTATGGCCAATTCCTTGAAGACCACTACCGATTCGGGGTCGGATACCACACATACGTTCATCCATCAAGAACCTGGTTACTGGTCCTAAGTGGCCGTAACACTCTCCATGTATCCTCTCCTCCATGCGGTTCCTTGTTCTCCCATTCTATCCTTCTGGGATTGAAGTCCCCCATGATGAGCAGATGGGATCTATTTCTACAGGCAGCAGAGGCTGCCTTCTCAATTATAGTGTTAACTGCCATGTTGTTGTTGTCATACTCTTGCCTTGGTCTTCTGTCATTTGGTGGAGGGTTATATATCACTGCTACTACTACTTTTGGTCCTCCCATTGTCATGGTGCCTGTTATGTAGTCTCTGAATTCCTCGCAACCCAGGATGACCATCTCCTTGAAACTCCATTCTTTTTTCATTAGTAGGGCCACTCCACCTCCTCCCCTTCCTTCCCCTTTTTTTCCTTATTATAGTGTAGTCCTGGAGAAACACCGCATTCGTTATGATTCCTGAGTTTTGTTTCTGTGAGTCCGATTACATCTGGGTTCACTTCTTATGCTTTTTCCCTTAGTTCACTTGCCTTGCTTGTGATCCCATCTATGTTCGAGTACATCACTCTGAAACTGAGCTTTTCCCTGATTTGACCCTGATTCTGTCGTTTCTCAGATCCTATTCCTTCCCCTGAAGCAAGGAAACAGGGAGGGACCAGAATGGGAGGGTCTATGAAAGGGGACCTGAGGGATCTGGGGTGTGTGGGGGCTAGGAGGATCTGGTACAGGGAGAGTGGTGTAGGAGGGAAGGCTTGGGGGGGTTGGGGAGAAAAGAGGGCTTAGGGGGTGGGGAGGTGGGAAGGCTTGGGGGGTGAGAGGGGGAGGCTTGGGGGAATGGGTGAGAGGGGGAGGCTTTAGGGAGTGTGGGAGAAGGGGAGGCTTGGGAGGAGTATGGGAGGAGGGAGGGCTTGGGGGGGGGGCATAAAAGGAAGGAGGGCTTGGGGGGGGGGGGAGGTTGGGGGGGGGGGGAGGTTGGGGGGAAAGGAAGTGCTGAGGGGGATAAGGAAGAAGTGAGGGCTAAGGACAGTGAGGGAGAAGGGAGGGCTTAGGACAGTGAGGGAGAAGGGAGGGCTCAGGAGGGTGTGGGATACTGGAGGGTTTAGGGGGGGATACTGGAGGGCTTAGGGGTGGGGGAGAGGGGAGGGCATGGGAGATTAGGGAGGGCTTGGGGGGGGAGAAGGGAGATCATGGGGAGGGCAGGAGTGGGGGGGAGGGTGCCCAAGGTGGGCACCTTGGGCACCAGGGGTTGGTGCAGGTAGGGCATCTATTGGGTGGAAGATGGGGGAGGTGCTTCTCTCACTGTGTCTGTTGAGCTGCTTGTGGAGGGTTGCCCGCTCCCCTCTGGGACTGTAATGCTCAGGGTTGTGACTTCCTGATTTCTTTCTCTCTCCCTGTGCTCCCTCCTCATCTCTGGTGCCCTCATTCTCTCGTCCCTTGCAATATCCCCCTGCAGGAATACTGTTTTGAACTTCTGTACATTTGCTAGTCCGCTCTTCCTTGCTAACGAATCCTCTTTTGTTCTCTCGCTCATGAATACCACCTTTACCACTCGGTCTCTGTCCTTGTTGTACCGTCCGATCCTGAAAACGTTTTCAATATTTTGGAAAGGTCAGCAAAAAAGGTTTTGAAAACTTTTTTTGGAGAGGGCTGACCATAGTTCCTGACCATTTTGCGTCCAGATATTTCACCAAATCGCCTCTCATGCTGGGGCCACGTGAGTAACATTTGAGCGAACAAGCTTGAATGGTCCCCCAAGTCAATATGCAACAGAAAACTCTTCACCCCTGAAGGATTCAAACCCAGACAGCCAATGAAGTGAATTACTATCAGTAAATTAGCAGAGAAGATCCTACCAGAGTCAATTGGAACTTTTTATACGAAGTTCATTGAAGGATCGAGCCAGTGCGATACTAGTGTATTCCATTCATTCTGAATGCCATCCCCAAAAGACCATGGACAGGATCGCTAGGATAGTCTCATAAATGGGGGGAAAAACTGCCTCTACACTGCTAAAAAAAAAGAAGCATCCGAGATGAACAAAGCACCGCTTTGTTTTCTCTCTATTAAATAATATAGGTAAGAAGCTCCTCATGCTGAGGATTTTTTGTTTATTCGCAATACTCAACATCATCCTGCTGCTGCCTTGCTGCTCCACTCTCTCCACCAAACACAGGTATGTTTGCGGAAATGCATCGGCAGACCAATACGGTCACCACGGTCTGATATATTATACCTCACAGGGGAATATGGCAAGACATAAAGAAGTCAACGACATCAAGAGAAGTCTCGCCACAGCCCGCTACCGAGCACAAAGACAACCACAACTGAGCAGACTCAAGGACATTCAGAAGCGTCCTGATGGGGTCACTATGCTTCTGTGGAAAAATGGCAGCTGGTAGTGTAGGACTACAGATGTGCCTCCATAGTGGCCAGTACCTACCTTTCAGTACAGTGAAAATTTAGTAGGTGTTGCTGCTTCTTTTGTGGAGGTTCGGAAAAAATATAATTCAAAGGACAGGCACATTGCTGTAGCTTCATTCCGATTGACTCGGAAACTCGAAACTCGTGGAATAAGTGTGAAAATGAAGTTCCTTATGAGTTGGGAAATAAAGATCTTAGATTCACAAGTTTCCTGTTCTGATGCCCTAGTGTTGCAATTTAGAGAGGAAATACTTAGGTATTGATTTGATTCCCGACTCGTCCTGTGAGCGGTGCACAAAAAGGATTATAAAGGGCACAAAAGGTCTTTATCAGACTTCAAGGGAGATTATTACATCAATAATTTCGTAGACATGCTTCCGACATGTCCAAGATACATCACGCTCAAGGAGGTTTTTGAATTGTATTAGGTGTCATGTTGGCTTGTGATATTCAATATGTAATCAACTAAGTTTTTATTCGTAAATTGTAACTAGAGTAATGTATTTATATATGAACTACACAATATGTAACCATATTCATCCAATTAAACAAATTATTATAAATGCATAGAGGGGGGGATAGGGGGTTGACGAAAATATTCATATGACTTCAGAAATACGTATTTTCTCTGAAGACACCAGAGAAAAAGACACCACTGGAGACACCTTATATTGGTGTCTTCTTCCCCGAGGCTATGGGCCCTCACAACACTACCGGAGGAGGTAATCCTATCACAGAACTTTATGCATACATGCATTAGGTTGGTTAATGCATGATAAGTTAACTTACGCCTAAGTTACCGTCGGTTACTAGGACAACTTGAGTTGTCTCCGTGTTTATACTTTGTTCGTTATAAGTTGTTTTCACTTTTAAACATTTACAAACGAATACACTGTAGCATATTCTCACTAGAACCTGAAGCCATACCCTGACACCAGTCGTTAAATTAATAGCAGAGCCTTTATATAATCACCTATTACAAAGGTTTATATATAAACGAAAGGGGGTTATATAACTAATGCAATACTTAATTTGCATCTAGTTGTAAAGTTAAGTGCATTCCTGGAAGCCCCATATACAGACGGCCGGAAATGTAAGGATTTCAGCAGACAAAGAATGTCACGTGGCGGCAACCTTCAGAGTAATCCGTGCTCGCGTGATGGCAACATAACCTCCCAAATGTTCCCAGACAAAACAGCTGAGAGGCGGGAAATTGCCCTCTCCTCTTCACCTAGCACTATGTTGTTACTATTTGACTTTGTGAAAGTCAAGGTTTCTATAGGGCATGTGGGAATATTAAGTCTTGAGAACGTTTTCCCTTGCAAGGAACATTTAATATATCGATGCTCTGTGCCGTACTCTATTGATATAATTAATAATTCATTTTGTCGAGAGACAGGAAGCCATGTTATACATACAGTATAAGTTAGGTTTATATCGAGGCTTTCCCTGCCCCCCCCCCCCCCGCCCATGGTCGAATTACTGGCCTTTCCCAGGATGCAACTGCACAACAAGCCGACTTCCTCCTGGGTACCTGATAAGATAGTACTTTTTGTGACTGTGGACGGTCGTTCAAATATCAACGTGATGGACAAATAGAAAAAAATAGCTAAAAACCTAACTTAAATATTCCTAGGCCTAGTATACCACACATATATGTACTATATTAGGCCTGAGATGGCGTGTACTAGGACTATGATGGGTAGGTTAATTTAGGTTCCATTGGTAATATAAATAGAAAAACTACCAATAGCTTTTGAACAGTTAGTCATGGTCAATTGGTCATTGTACTTGACTTGTTAGTCTGGAGCGCCAGGCAGTCTAAGGTTCGAACCCTTCACGAGGAAGAGTTTTTTTGTTACATTTGGCTTGAGGTTTATTCAAGTTTGTGGTATATTTGAGGCTCGCGTTTTCCTCACTAGTGAATTGTTTTGATGAAAATTATGTGATCTCTGGCCACGGCGAGTGCTGTCGGGTTGGGAAAAAATCTAGGAAAGGTGATTGATTGATTGATGAAGATTAAGCCACCCAAAAGGTGACACGGGCATGAATAGCCCGTAAGTGGTGGCCCTTTTGAGCCATTACCAGTATCAAGAGCTGATACTGGAGATCAGTGGACGTGGGAATGCACCCAGCATGACGGGAGATGTCTCCCTTGTGAATGTATTAAGATGAAGATGAAGCCACCCAAAAGGTGGCACGGGTATGAATAGCCCGTATATGGTGACCCCTTTTGAGCCATCACCAGTATCAATAGATGATACTGGAGATCTGTGGAGGTGCGACTGCACCCTGCGTGACGGGAGATGTCTCCCACGTGAATGTGTTAAGATGAACATGAAGCCACCCAAAAGGTGGCATGGGCATGAGTAGCTCGTAAGTGGTGGCCCTTTTGAGCCATCACAAGTATCAATAGACGATACTGGAGGTCTGTGGTGGTGCGACAACACCCTGCGTGACGGGAGATGTCTCCCGGACCAAATGGTGACCAAAGAGAGGGTACACTTCACTCTACGATTAACCTCCACAATACTTGTAGGTAAGTAAAATATAAATTTAGTAATGGGTCAATGTTTCCATGAAATTAATTAATGTCTTGTATATGCTTATGCCAGAATATATTACTTGGAGTGACAAAAGTAGCCTACTGCCAACCCAGGTTGTTATGTGCTAATTACAAAACCTTAATTTACTACCCAGTGCAACTGTGACACATTCCATTTTGAAATGGATGAAGATTAGTCTCTTATTATCAAATAGTTCAGTTCTAGTAAGTCTAGTTAGTCTTATTGTCTCTAGGAGACAATAAGATCCGCGTACTGTGGAGAGGCGCTAGAAGCGTGCGTTTGAATGGCAACTCCAGGTGGCCCGCTGCCATCAATACACACACCATAAACAAACCACTTCTAGGAAACTATACATGTTTACTATATTCGTCGTCGCCCGTCAATCAACAACATCTTGACTATTTACAACCAGTTCATCGTAAAGGTAAATTGCTTATTTTTAATAATATTGGGATGAGGGGCCAGATTCACGAAAGCACTTACGCAAGTAAGTAAGTAAGTAAGTAATTATCAAAAGAAGGCACCAAACCGGGAAGGCTATGTAGCACCATCAAATACGCAAAATAATCAGAGGGCGCTAAATATCACCAAGGATGCCAATACGAGAACAAAAACGCATAAGGCGAACGATATCAAAAGTATCCGAGTCACCAAGAGTATCGAGGGACAGGTGACCGCGAGGGGCGGTCGGAAAGCAAGACACACGCTCGTCCTGGAAGTCAGGACATTCAAGAAGGACATGCACGACCGTAAGAGGGACAATGCAACTAGGACAATAAGGAGCAGGGCGGCGCTCCATCAAGTGACCATGGGTTAAGCGAGTATGGCCAATACGCAACCTCGCCAGAGCTGTTTCCCACCGCCGGTTACGGTGGAAGGAGGACGGCCACGAGGAAACACAACATTTAAGAGTACGTAGCTTGTTACCAGTGACAGACAACCAAGAAGCCTGCCAACGGGTAAGAACTGAGGAATGGATAACTGGGTAAAAGTCGGAATACGGAATGCCTGTACGAGAGATGGGACAAGAGCGGACAGCTTCCTTAGCGGCAGCATCCGCACGCTCATTTAAAGACACACCAATATGGCTGGGAACCCAACAAAACTCAACCGACTTAAATTTACTGTGAACGAGAAACAGCCAATGCTGGATCTCGACAACTACTGGATGAACCGGATTAAAGGACCCGAGAGCCATGAGGGCACTACGAGAGTCAACAACAACCACAAAGGAAGACTGACAACGAGAAAGCAGGAGACGAAGAGCATAGAGAATAGCATAAAGTTCTGCTGTAAAGATGCTAGTCTCCGGAGGCAAGCGACACATATAAGTGCGATCAGGAAAAACAACAGAGTAGCCAACACCGTCCGCTGACTTAGACCCATCGGTGAAGACAGAAACGGAGCGGGAGTGAGAAGAAAAGTGCTCGAGGAAAAGGCGTTTTAGAACCGTAGGAGGGGTAAAAGCTTTAGTGATACGGGTCAAGGAAGTACAAAACCGCGGAAGAGGGACCCTCCACGGGGGCAAAGAAGGAACAACACGAGGAGAAACATCAGAAATACGAACGGAGAGAGAATCCTGTAGGCGAGATAACCGGACAGAAAGAGGGAGGTGGTGAAGAGGAACAGGAACCGCAGGAGGGGTAAAAGTTAAAGCACGACAGAGGCGAGAGGAAGGATGTTGCAAGGACCGCGCAAGATAGCGAAGACAGTAGCAATCACGGCGGTCCTGGAGAGACAGGAAGCCAGTGTCAACATACAAGCTAAGGATGGGAGTCGAACGAAAGGCACCAGAACTGAGGCGCAACCCAGTATGGTGCAAAGCATCAAGACGGCGAAGAGTAGAAGGAGAAGCAGACGAGTAAGCAGGGCAACCATAATCGAGCTTAGACAGGACGAGAGAGGAATGTAAAGCAAGGAGTGCGCGCCTATCTGCCCCCCAAGAAGTATGGGACAAGACCCGAAGGAGGGTAAGGGCCTTAGAGCACTCAACACGGAGGTAAGAGATATGGGGAGACCAAGACAAACGAGTGTCAAGGAATAACCCCAAAAGCTTCGCGGAATCTTTGTATTCAAGGGGATGACCATAAAGTGACAAAGAGGGACGAAGAACAACCCGTTTCCGCGTAAAAGTCATGGCACAAGTCTTAGAAGTAGAGAACTTGAAGCCATGACCTGTGGCCCAAGACGACACGGCATCAATTGCAAGATGAAGCCGGCGTTGAAGGAGAGGCGAATCATCACCCTGACAACAAAGGGTAAGATCATCGACATAGAGAGCGGAGAAGACACCAGAAGGAAGAGAGGAAAGAAGACCATTGAGGGCAACAAGAAAAAGAGTAGTGCTCAGAACACTACCCTGGGGCACACCTTCGTATTGCTGAAAAGAGGGAGAGAGAGCGGTACCAAGGCGCACCCGAAAGGAACGACGAGAGAGGAAGCTGCGGAGAAAGAGAGGGAGATGACCACGAAGGCCAAAAGAATGAAGTTGAGATAGGATATGATAACGCCAAGTGGTGTCGTAAGCCTTTTCTAGGTCAAAAAGGACGGCAACAACGGAGGTCTTCGCAGCAAAAGCAGTACGAATATAGACCTCCAAGTTCACCAGGACATCTGTCGTGCTGCGGCACTTGCGGAAACCAAATTGAGAAGGGGAGAGGAGGTGATGGTGTTCCAGGAACCACATCAGACGAACGTTAACCATACGTTCAAAGAGTTTGCAGACACAACTTGTGAGAGCAATAGGGCGAAAGTCCTTAGGGGAAGTACCCAGAGACCCCGGTTTGCGAACAGGGAGGACAACGGCATCGAGCCAGTCCTCAGGGACTGACGACGACTCCCAGATCCGATTATACAGACTCAGTAAATACTGAGACGTGCTCGGAGGGAGATGGCGAAGCATCTCATAATGAATACCATCGGAGCCCGCCGCCGTAGAACCGCAGAGGGCCAGGGCAGAACGAAGTTCAGAGAGAGAGAAGGGATCATTATAGGGAAGCTGAAGATGAGTGCAGAAATCTAAAGGACGAGACTCAAGGACAGGTTTACGAAGAAGGAAAGATTGGGGAAGATGAAGACCAGAGCTAACAGAAGAAAAATGGGAACCTAGTTCGGAAGCGACCTGCAACGGGTCCGCCACAAGAGTATCATGGAGGTGAAGGACCGGTGAAACATCGGGAACGAACTTACCCGCTATCTTGCGGATACGCTTCCAGATCTGGGCCAGAGGGGTCTCGGACGTAATTGTTGAGACATAAGATGCCCAACATTCACGTTTAGCCGTACGGATGGCCCTACGGGCCACCGCACTCGCTTTCCGAAAGAAAAGAAAAGAAAAGAATCGGTTGTCTGCCTACGGCGGTGCCTCTTCCAGGCTGCACGCTTACAGCGGACAGCCCGAGCACAGTCCGCATTCCACCAGGGAACGCACTTCCGTGGACCCCGAGAGGAAGAGCGAGGAATAGAGCAGAGGGCAGCGTTGAAGACAGTGTCATGAAAAAGGAGGAGAGCGCGAGAGAGAGGCAGAAGGGAGAGGTCAGGGAGAGCAGCACTGAGGGTAAATAGGGTCCAGTCTGCCTTAGCAAACTGCCACCTAGGGAAAGAGAGGGAAGGGCGAAAAGAGAAAAAGGAAACAAGGATGGGGAAATGATCACTTCCATGGAGGTCATCAAGAACCTGCCACGTGAAATCTAAGTAAAGAGAAGAAGAGCAGAGAGAAAGATCAAGACAAGAAAGGGTGCGAGTCCGAGAGTCCAAATGAGTGGGCTCACCAGAATTCAGAAGAGACAGGGAAGAAGAGAGGAGAAACGGCTCAAGGAGGCGACCCCGGGTATTCGTCAGAACGTCACCCCAAAGAGAATGACGACAATTGAAGTCACCCAGCAGGAGCACAGGCTCCGGCAAGGAGTCCAGGAGGTGTTTCAAATCAGGAAGAGAGAGCGGGACACTCGGGGGGAGATAAATGGAACAAACTGTGTACCATTTCCCCACAAAGATACGAGCAGCAGAACAATGGAGAGGCGAAGGAAAAAGTAAAGGAACAAAGGGAACATCAGCCCGAATCAAAAGAGCAGAAGAATTAGAAGCCCCAGCAATGGCTGGGGGGGGGGGGGAGAGAAAGGAATAGCCACGAAAACGACCAGGACGAGCACCAAGCATTGGCTCCTGGAGACAGACACAAAGGGGCGAAAACCGCGAAATCAGAAGTTGGAGTTCGAGGAAATTGGCGTAATAACCTCGAACGTTCCATTGAAGAATGGACAACGACGAGAAGAGAAAGGACAAAAACAGAGAACAAGGAAGAAACAAAGGCGAAAGACCAACAGAGCACGTTAAAGAATATCAGGGTCGGGATCAGGGTCAGCAAAGTCAGGGTTAGGGGGCATGGGTAAACTGAGCAAAGACGGAGGGAAGGAAACGGGAGAACAGAGCAGAGGTGGGCGGGCAGGGTCTGGAGGAGGAGGAGGAAGAGGAGGAGACAACGGAGAGGAGCCGTCAAGGACAGCAGCAGGAGGAGGGGGAGTAGAAAGAGGGGAGCGCACCCCAGCAAGAGCAGCAACCGAAAGGGAAGCAGGGGCCAAAGAAACCTCCATAGCAGGAACAGGGGGCGCAAGCACTGAAACGGGAGGGGAAGGAGCAACAGAGCCAGAAGGAGGAGCTGAGGAAGAAAGCGAAGCCTTCTTACCCGCCGGGGAAGAGGAAGGAGAGGAGCCAGGCTTACGCTTCTGACTTAAAGAGACCGGTGTCCCAGCAACTACGTACCGGGCAACGGATTCCAGTGTCTCAACAGGAGAAGCCGAACGAGAGCACACACGACGGCCGTTAGGAGAGCGATGGACATCCGCCCGCACCGACAGGCGGTGGGGAGAGCCAATAGATGGAGGAAGAGGATGGGAAGGAGGATCGGAGGGGGACGAGGAAGAAGACACAGAAGACACGACAGACCGGGTAGAAGGAAGGGGAACCCCAGACAGAGGACCAGGAGGAGGATCCTTCGGGAGAGAACCCAAAGGAACAGAGGAGGGGGCAGTGGGCGCATCAGGGTCCAAGGCCCGGAAACGGTTGTGAGTCTGAGGAAGGCGGGAAGGACGAGGAGAGGAAGAGCGCAACACGCGAGCATAAGAGATAGTAGCATAAGGCGGGAGCCGGCGAACCTGGCGCCTCGCCTCAGGAAAAGATAAACGCTCCCGGTGCTTCAGGTTGAGGACGGCTGCCTCAAGCTTGTAATGGACACACGCACGGGAGAAGGTAGGATGGGCCTCACCGCAGTTGAGGCAACGAGCCTGGGGAGAAGTGCACTCCGACTTAGAGTGACCTTCGCCACCACACAAAGGACAGAGAGAGACAGTCCCGGAGCAGCGGAGGGCACCATGCCCAAACCTCCAGTACTTGTTGCAGAGCCGAGGAGAAGGAATGTACTCCTGGACAGAGCACCTGGCACCAGCAAGAATGACAGAGGGTGGAAGGGTCCTACCATCAAAGGTAATCTTCACAACCCGGAGGGGTTGACGGCGACTACCACGAGGGGGACGAGTAAACGTGTCCACCTGGAGAATAGAATGGCCCTGGGCAGCGAGGATATGGCGAATATCGTCGTGGCAGTCGCGCAGGTCCCGAACACCGGTTGCAACATGGGGCGGGAGCAAAATAGTGCCAACACTGGCATTCAATTGAGCGTTCTTCGAGACCCGAATGGGGGTCTCGCCAAGGCAGGATAAGGCAGCCAAGCGGGAAGCAGCATCCTGAGAAGGAGCAGCAACGACACGTGTACCGAGACGAGTGGGGTTGAAAGTAATGGAGGCATCCACGGAATCAATGAGATGTCGATGAAGGGAGAAATCGTCAGGAGGCGCAGAATCAAGAGGGAGGAGATCAAAATATTTGGCCCACGAAGCGGGACCAAACAAGGCTTGATAGGTAGCAGAACTGGAAGGAATCGAGCGAGGGCGGCCGTGACGAGGACGGCGGTGAGAACCCCCAGAGAGAGAGGGGTTAAAAGGCGCAGTAGTTACAACTAGAGAAGGAGCCGCGCCAGGGGACGAGGTAGTCACCACTGGGGGTTGGGGCTCGACCCAACCACAGAGGAGGGAGGGGAGCCAGGGGAAGGAGTCAGAGAGGCCAAAGGAGGAGCAAGGTCGGGGCCCAATGCAGCGGAGGCTACAGAGCCCGGTCTTCCAATACGGACCGACTCGGGGGCTTGGTCGCCCACCCCACGAGCCTGAAAAGGTAAGCCAGAAGCAGCCGAAACAGGGGTTATCATCTTGACGAAATTAAGAATTCACTCACGAATGTGCCCCCACACCCACCATGGAGCCACAATTAGAGGCAGGACACCCAACAAGAAGCTATCGCCGATCTTGTCGGGGCCTCCTAGGGGTGCGTCGTGAGTATACGCCCCACAAACGCCACCTTAAGAAACTGACAGTCCGTCGAGATCGGGTTCAGTGACGAAGTGGGGATTGACAATAAAAGGTTCCCCTCGCTCTCGACGTCGGGTACTGCAGTTCTACGGGTGCATGAGTATGCCTCCTCAAGCACCCGGGCGTCAAAATAGAAGAAGTCCATGGAAGAACCAGAACGAGCAAAAGGTCGGCAGGAAACGGCAAGCAGATAGGAGAAGAGGGGGGAGAAAAATGAAACAGAAGGAAAAGGAAAAGGTGCCCAGCAGAATTGGAGAGGACGGCAGCAGGAGCACAAGGCTAGAAAAGGACAGAGGACTGTCCTAAGGAGCATCACACTCCAGCAGCCGCCCACGAAGCCCCCACACGGCGACAACGAGCTGAGCGGGGAGGGGGCAGGGGGGCACTTACGCAAATACTTACGAACGTGTACATCTTTCCTCAATCTTTGACGGCTTTGGTTACATTTATTAAACAGTTTACAAGCATGAAAACTTCCCAATCAACTGGTGTTATTGTTATAAACAGCCTCCTGGTGCTTCGGAGCTCATTAACTGTTTAATAATTCAAAGCCGCCAAAGATTGAGAAAAGATGTACAGGTTCGTAAGTGCTTGCGTAAGTACTTTCGTGAAAAACGAAACTAACTTATAGGAAGAATATTTCCATTCATCGTACACCATCGATTTAACCATCAGTTACGAGAAAACGCTACTGCCATAGAATGAATAACGTAAACGGCTCCAAGCAACTATACTGTGTTCGGCTCGCTAAAAAACGCGAATGTCATAACTCAAGACACATGGCAACAGGAATACTGTTTCAATGAGATGTGCCGGGATAATAAATTCTATGACCGAGTGAGTATTTCCTGCGCGGCCGTCGAGTGCTGGCGGGTTTGAACTCTGCGATATTTGAGTTCCAAGTATCGAGAGGGTTGGGTTCAGGGACGGTCGAGTATAGTATAATATCACTGCCACGAGGTCCAAGCTGATTCCTAGTAGCAGCCATTTCATTGCCTAGAATAATGCTGACAGTCTACGACGAATATGAAGTCTAGTGATGTCATTATACCCAATGACCGCAAAAAATATAGATTAATTCATATATCACTGTTCTTATTATTTACAATGTCCGTGCGTACCTCATCCCAAAATAACATAATAACTACGCCAATATAGTAGAGAAAACCGGTTAAAATATGTTTTGGTGTGCATGGCGCCACGCAGAGGTGCAAAAGTGGCTAACCTGCAACTCGCCGGCGGGTGGAACAGAGGAGGTCACACTAACCATTGTGTTCCTTTATCTCCTCACCCCGCACGCACGCACGCACGCATGCACGCACGCGCGCGCACACACGCGCACGCGCACACACGCACACACGCACACACACACACACACACACGCACGCACACACACGCACGCACGCACACACACGCACACTCCCTCTTCTCTCCCACATCCCAAAATGCAATATAGATCACATGCCTTGTAGCTTGAACAACAATCTCCACAATTAAAAATGTGTATGCAAGAATTGGCATAATAGTGAAATATATATATATTTCACTATTATTATGAATATATATATATATATATATATATATATATATATATATATATATATATATATATATATATATATATATATATATATATATATATTTACACGAAGAGAAGAATAGCAATATATCGAGGACAAGCAAGACCCTGCGTGATACTGAAGTTACTTCATCACACGACAAACGCAAGAGAAGTTGCCCTCGATTCCCAGAGAGTTTGTCGTGCCTGATATAGGTTAGGGAAAGTACAGTGTGAAGCCAACCCTGTTGACCACGGCGGAGCGACGTGTGTGTGTGTCGTCTGCTTGGTCATATTCTAGTTTAGAATTGAGTGTATTCTAGTTTATATCTTATAGATTATTATAGACAGCAGCGGAATGGAGGTGGTGGTGGTGTATCTTCATATCAGAGGTGTTTAAATTTAGACCGGGGAGCTGCTCTTGGCAGTACAAAGCACAGTATTTGTGTGACTTAAAACGGGAACTGGTGAAAGTTGACTGTTTTTATTTCGTTTACGGGAGAGTGATTATGAAAATCATTATATACG
Source organism: Procambarus clarkii (assembly GCF_040958095.1). Taxonomy (NCBI): domain Eukaryota; kingdom Metazoa; phylum Arthropoda; class Malacostraca; order Decapoda; family Cambaridae; genus Procambarus; species Procambarus clarkii. The sequence continues at coordinate 28,330,797 of NC_091212.1, forward strand.
TGAAATATATTCGTATAGTGTTGTGCCGAAGGCAACAGCACATAATGGTGTGTATTGACATAAACGGCTGATCTAGTGAAAGTGGAATTCTTTTGTATACATGGCTTCTCCAGTAAAGGTCTCGGTATATATATGTGCATTAATATACCGTGATATAAGCACGTGACCGCGCTTTTATCACAATATATACAAATGAGATTTAATGTATATAAATGAGTGCCAAGTGCCAATTTTCAGGCTGTTCACATATACATGACTGCGCAAGTGAAAGTTCAGTCTCGGGCCGAGGCTAACGAAAGCTGCGGGTTTTGTTTTACATGCAACACACAATTGTATTCGGCATTATATTTAGCGTTTCCTTCCCATTACAGCCCGGCTGTAATGGGAAGGAATGCTATGTAACCGAACCGTCTACGCAAGTAGTTAAACTCAAAATAATCTGCCTCAACCAAGCCAAAGTTAATTGAGTTAAATATAACTTAATCCAAAATAGTCCAATCTCTTTAAACATTGTTAAACAACTAGGCCATTGTCGCTGAATAAATACAATTTCAGCTAACCTTTGGTTTAGATTTAACATCCCTCCTATGTCCAGTATTCTGTTGTCGATATACCTGTCGATTATTTCACTGATACAATCGACAGGTATAACGACATCAGAAGACTGGACATCAGCGAGGCACTACACATCAAAACGTCAAGACCAGCAATCAACAACCCGTTAATATATAATTACATTCTACCCATTACACACAGAGATCTAGTCTAGTATAACATGTGTGTTGTTCTTACATGTAACAGACGGCGCTGTTTTTCAAGAAAAGCATAGTTTTACCTGTCACAGGTGTGGCATCTATACTTATACTTACGAAATGAACGGTATGGTAAACAACACAGCTCAATTCCAACACAATGTTGTTGTTGTTGTTGTTGTTGAGTTAGGGGCGACGACAATCGTGGGATCGGATGCGCCCCGGCGTACCCGTGAAGGGGGAACCGCGAAGCCAGGAAAGGCGAAACGCCAAGCCAAAACGCGAAACGAGCGACGCCAAGCACTAGAAACTAATATGCCACACGGCAAAGAAACGCACAAAGGGAGAGGCAGAAGCACATAATATAACAGGGCAAACAAACAGCATGTCATAGAGCAAATACACAGGAAATCAGAGCACATACTTGCCCGGGAACCTGGCCCGCAGGAACTGTACATTGAACGCCTCCCAGAGCACCCATTGCAAAGGGTCCCGTCCATCCACCGGGGACGCCATAACATCCGGAACTGGGGCAACAAACACCTGCAAATAGGGAACTCAGATGGTAGTACTCATGAGGCGAGAAGTCGCTACTCGCCCCCACAGGAAGGGAACTTGCCCACCATGAAAGTACTCTGGTCCGTCAGACAGCAGTAACTCGGCAATCTTCGACCAGTGACCTGGCGGCATCACAGACGCCGGCAACACGTCCCCCAGGGCCCCAACACGCACCCGCACCACAGGGGTACCCGCGGCCCCGGGCACACCACCAGACGACAGCAGGGAACCCGGACGGCGCGCATCCTTCCGTAACGTCACCACCAGGCCACGCCCAGCACCAGAGTCCACACCATCCCTGGCAGCGGAAGCCACCACCCCCTATTGCGCAGAGTCCCCTGGTGGAGAAAGAACTGAAGGCACGTCCGAGACACAGGCACCAGCACCAGTAGGCACATGGACCTTCGCCACCACGAACTGCAGACACATTGACGTATCCGTATCCACACCATCAATACCCGAAGACCCGCAGTCACTGAAGTCACCAACGTCGGCCCAGGCAGAAGACGAACGCCGGGAACGTCCGAGACACAGGCACCAGCACCAGTAGGCACATGGACCTTTGCCACCACGAACTGCAGAGACATTGACGTATCCGTATCCACACCATCAATACCCGAAGACCCGCAGTCACTGAAGTCACCAACGTCGGCCCAGGCAGAAGACGAACGCCGGGAACGTTTGGGCACCGGCCGGATATCGTCAGAGCCGGTAAGTGACCCAGAAACACGGGTACCATGAGCCGGATGAACCGACGCCCGACACAGAACGGCAGCAGCCTCTACCACAGGGGAAACCGGGCCACACACAGCAGGAGGCTCCGCAGCCACCCCAGCACCCAGCACATTTGGGACGACAGCGACGACACACAGGGAGCTCCAGGAAGGCCCACGGGAGCAGCTGGGACAGCGACAGGATCAGGCAGACCAACCGACGGTACCGCAATACCCGGAGGAGGGTCGGCAACAACCGGAGGAACGTCAGGCGTCGCCGGGGGAGCCGCAGCAGCAAACGGGACACGCACCTCCTCATCATCATCACCGGAGACTGCCTCTAGTGGGAGCGGCGGGAAATCCTCTTTCGGCTGGAAGGATTTCCTCTTTCGGCGGGAAGGCCTCAGAGCACCCGGCAGCCTGATGCCCCAACATGCCACACCAGAAACAGGTACGAGGTTGCCGGGCATAATACACCCGGACGTAGTATCCCATTAGCCGGACAGAAGAAGGTATATCCGACTGTAGGCGCATCCCCAACGTGCGAATGTTCGTTCACCTCCCAGCATACCGCCCCGAGGAGAGTGTGTTCACCCGCACGCTGACAACAGTACCAAACCCCCCGAAGTAACGACGGTGGTCATTAGGGAACTCCAGGGGTGCACCATGGACACTGACATAAGTCAGGGCACCACTGCGCTCCGAAATCACCACAGAGCCGGCATCATCTGGCAACGGCAACGTACGTCCCTCGTACTGACGGAGGAAGTCCCGGTACTCCTCCTCCCTCACGAAGTTAATAACAACCCGGTGGGCCGTAACAAGCTCCACACCGTAAATAGCCTACACCGGGATACGAAGCATGTCACACATCACCATCTCGATGGTCGTATAACCAGCCTTACAAGTGAACTCCAGGCCCACGAAATTCACACGCACAATAGGAGGAAGATAGCCCCCCCATGTCAGAGCCGCCACGTCAGCACGCAGCCAGGCAGGCAACAAAACTGGGAGGGCAGCGACGCCCACACCACCTGGCAACCAAAACGGCAAACAACCCCAACAGCCACGGAGGGTCGGTAAACGTCTTCACTCCATGGCTGCTAGCAGTCAACTCCCCAACACAATGTCACACAAAATAATTCAATAAAAAAAATTAATCGAAATCTATGAAAATAAAATTTGTCAATGCAATCGGAAACATTGAAATGGAATTCGTGACATATTTAGTATTGTGTGCATGTTGCTATTATGTGCAACAGATGGCGCTGTTTTTCAAAAACGCATATTTTTACCTGTCCCATGGTTGGCATCTATATAGTAGATATATAAATAAACGCCCCTATTCGAATGCAATGTTGTGTCAAAATTTCAAAGCAATTGGTGAAGAACTTTCGGAGATTACAGCGTGTGTTGCTCTTACGTCTAACAGATGGCGCTGTTTTTCAAAAATAGCATGTTTTTTTCCTGTCACGTGTGAGGCACGAATATAGTAGATATATAAAAAGACGCGCCTATTCGAATGCAACGTTGTGTCAAAATTTCAAAGCAATTGGTAAAGAGGTTTTGAAGATTTCACTCACACGAAAAACACAAGTTTTTCAGAAAAAGCATGTTTTTTTAACCGTCACAGACGTAATATCTATATAGTATGTATATAAAAACCTGCTCGGATGCGAATGGGACGTTGTGTGAAAATTTCAAAACAATCGGTGAAGAACTTTCGGAGATTAGCGATTTTGAACAAACGAACATTTCAATTTTTATTTAAATAGATATGACTAAAAACTCAACACCCCAGAAGTGACTCGAACCCAGACAGTCAGGAGCACTGCAACTGATGTACATGGTACCTTAACCACTCGACCAATCGTGACCGTACAAAAACGATGGTAGCCGAGGCTATTTCCCCCACCGTCCCGACGGCACTTGGTGGGTAATCTTGGGCATGGTTATTTCATCGAATCACCTCACTTTGTGGGGTCACGTGAGCAACACGAATGCAAAAAAGTTTGAATGGTCCCCAAGCATATATGCGACTGAAAACTCCACACCCCCAGAAGTGACTCGAACCCAGACAGCCAGGAGCACTATGCAACTGGTGTACATGGTACCTTAACCACTCGACCTATCTAAATTCTACCCACTTCAATGCATCGTATGGGCCAATAGGCCCTCTGCAGTTCCATTCTCATATATATATAAAATGTTGTACCTAGTAGCCAGGACGCACTTCTCGGACTACTATATGCAAGGCCCGATATATATATATATATATATATATATATATATATATATATATATATATATATATATATATATATATATATATATATATATATATATATATATATATATATATATATATATATATATATATATTGGAAGCAGTCTTTCCTGTAGACATATATTATTAAATATGACCGAAAAAGTAAGATTAATAATTCTAACACGAATTTTCTCAATCTTTCGTACATTACGCTTCACTGTTGGAGGTAAATCAAAAATCAATTCTCCAAAATTCATTTTTATTTCTAGTCTGACGCGACACGGGCGCGTTTCGTAAAACTTATTACATTTTCAAAGACTTTAGTTCACAAATACACAACTGAATAGAACTTACGTATCTCCGATTTTATATCTACATTTGAGTGAGGTGGAAGGGGTGATGTGGCATTAACACAAGACAGAACAAAATGTGGTATTAATAGGGTATTAATTTCATCAACACAAGACAGAACAAGAGTATTAATAGGGTATTAATTTCATCAACACAAGACAGAACACGAAACAATGGATATTGAATAGAAGTGTTTGTAGAAAGCCTATTGGTCCATATTTCTTGATGCTTCTATATTGGAGCGGAGTCTTGAGGTGGGTAGAATATAGTTGTGCAATAATTGGCTGTTGATTGCTGGTGTTGACTTCTTGATGTGTAGTGCCTCGCAAACGTCAAGCCGCCTGCTATCGCTGTATCTATCGATGATTTCTGTGTTGTTTACTAGGATTTCTCTGGCGATGGTTTGGTTGTGGGAAGAGATTATATGTTCCTTAATGGAGCCCTGTTGCTTATGCATCGTTAAACGCCTAGAAAGAGATGTAGTTGTCTTGCCTATATACTGGGTTTTTTGGAGCTTACAGTCCCCAAGTGGGCATTTGAAGGCATAGACGACGTTAGTCTCTTTTAAAGCGTTCTGTTTTGTGTCTGGAGAGTTTCTCATGAGTAGGCTGGCCGTTTTTCTGGTTTTATAGTAAATCGTCAGTTGTCTCCTCTGATTTTTGTCTGTAGGGATAACGTTTCTATTAACAATATCTTTCAGGACCCTTTCCTCCGTTTTATGAGCTGTGGAAAAGAAGTTCCTGTAAAATAGTCTAATAGGGGGTATAGGTGTTGTGTTAGTTGTCTCTTCAGAGGTTGCATGGCTTTTCACTTTCCTTCTTATGATGTCTTCGACGAAACCATTGGAGAAGCCGTTATTGACTAGGACCTGCCTTACCCTACAGAGTTCTTCGTCGACTTGCTTCCATTCTGAGCTGTGGCTGAGAGCACGGTCGACATATGCGTTAACAACACTCCTCTTGTACCTGTCTGGGCAGTCGCTGTTGGCATTTAGGCACATTCCTATGTTTGTTTCCTTAGTGTAGACTGCAGTGTGGAAACCTCCGCCCTTTTCCATGACTGTTACATCTAGAAAGGGCAGCTTCCCATCCTTTTCCATCTCGTAAGTGAAACGCAGCACGGAACTCTGCTCAAATGCCTCCTTCAGCTCCTGCAGATGTCTGACATTAGGTACCTGTGTAAAAATGTCGTCAACATACCTGCAGTATATGGCCGGTTTCAAGTTCATGTCGACTAAGACTTTTTGTTCGATGGTACCCATGTAGAAGTTTGCAAACAGGACACCTAGGGGAGAACCCATGGCGACCCCATCTACTTGCTTATACATGTGCCCATCCGGGCTCAAGAAGGGTGCCTCTTTAGTACAAGCTTGGAGTAGTTTCCTCAGAATATTTTCTGGTATGTCAAGAGGAGTACAGGCTGGATCACGATACACTCTGTCGGCTATCATTCCGATTGTCTCGTCCACAGGTACGTTGGTAAACAGCGATTCTACGTCCAACGAGGCTCTTATCCCTGTGGCCCGTGTGCCCCGCAGTAAGTCAACAAATTCCTTTGGAGACTTCAGGCTGAAGGCGCAAGGAACATAAGGAGTCAGCAGGCCGTTGAGTCGCTTCGCCAGTCTGTACGTGGGTGTGGGTATCTGGCTAATGATTGGCCGAAGTGGGTTTCCAGGCTTGTGCGTCTTGACATTTCCATACGCATATCCAGGTTTATATTCCCCAATGATCTTTGGCAGGTGGAGTCCGGATTTCTTGGCGTTCACAGTTTCGATCAGTTTGTTGACCTTTGCTTTTAATTCGGCTGTAGTGTCCTTCGTTACCCTTTGGAACTTAGTTTGGTCAGTGAGTATGATGTTCATTTTCGCCAGATATTCGTCTTTTTTAAGAATGACATATATTGGCGACTTGTCACCTCTCCTGACAACTATCTCCTTGTTCTCACGAAGGCTTTTAGCTGCCGCTTTAAGCTCGGGGGACAGTATGGTGCTTCTGTAGTTGCCTCGATTCTTTCCTCCTTCTGCAATAAGTTCTGCTTGTAAGGTATCTTTGGTAGTGACCTTCTTTTGTGTCTCGAGGTCGAATATGTCGTCCAACAGAATTTCCAACTCTACTTTCCGGGCCATCTCACTCGGTCTGGACATAACATGACAGTTTATGCCCAGATTTAGGAGAGTGACTTGGTCCTCAGTGAGGTTAATTCCTGCAAGGTTCAGGAAGCCATCTCTTGGTCGTGGAATTGCCATAGGTCCTCCATATAATGTTGTTAGTTTCTTGATAATCCTTGTTTCAGTGCTGAGGTGATGTTGGTCTGTGAGGATGTCGAGGTGTTGTTCAATGCGGGTACGGATACTATCGTCGATGTTGCTATTTCTCCACTCATAAAACGGAGGAAAGGGTCCTGAAAGATATTGTTAATAGAAACGTTATCCCTACAGACAAAAATCAGAGGATACAACTGACGATTTACTATAAAACCAGAAAAACGGCCAGCCTACTCATGAGAAACTCTCCAGACACAAAACAGAACGTTTTAAAAGAGACTAACGTCGTCTATGCCTTCAAATGCCCATTTGGGGACTGTAAGCTCCAAAAAACCCAGTATATAGGCAAGACAACAACATCTCTTTCTAGGCGTTTAACGATGCATAAGCAACAGGGCTCCATTAAGGAACATATAATCTCTTCCCACAACCAAACCATCGCCAGAGAAATCCTAGTAAACAACACAGAAATCATCGATAGATACAGCGATAGCAGGCGGCTTGACGTTTGCGAGGCACTACACATCAAGAAGTCAACACCAGCAATCAACAGCCAATTATTGCACAACTATATTCTACCCACCTCAAGACTCCGCTCCAATATAGAAGCATCAAGAAATATGGACCAATAGGCTTTCTACAAACACTTCTATTCAATATCCATTGTTTCGTGTTTTGTCTTGTGTTGATGAAATTAATACCCTATTAATACTCTTGTTCTGTCTTGTGTTGATGAAATTAATACCCTATTAATCCCACATTTTGTTCTGTCTTGTGTTAATGCCACATCACCCCTTCCACCTCACTCAAATGTAGATATAAAATCGGAGATACGTAAGTTCTATTCAGTTGTGTATTTGTGAACTAAAGTCTTTGAAAATGTAATAAGTTTTACGAAACGCGCCCGTGTCGCGTCAGACTAGAAATAAAAATGAATTTTGGAGAATTGATTTTTGATTTACCTCCAACAGTGAAGCGTAATGTACGAAAGATTGAGAAAATTCGTGTTAGAATTATTAATCTTACTTTTTCGGTCATATTTAATAATATATATATATATATATATATATATATATATATATATATATATATATATATATATATATATATATATATATATATATATATATACATATATATATATATATATAAACACATCTCAAACAATAAACACATTATTTGTGATGTGTGTGTGTATATATGGTTCTGGGGAGATGCCACCCCTTGGACACTGAGGAACAGGTACCTGGTAACACTGAATCCGCGGTGCTGAAGTGACCTTAAAGGTTCTTCAGCGGTTACCTTGAAAGCCAGTCTTGCTGATTATAATATTCCGAAGAGCGCGTGGCCAGTCCCTCAGCGGTGGCCACACACTACTGTAACAGCTGCATAGGTACATATAGTAGAGTTCAGGTTTGGAGTATAACGCGAGCAGTTGTATGGTAGTAGGTATGGTAGTTTCTTGTTTGGAGCCTAACGCTAGTAACTGCATAGTGCGATCCAACGGTACCTAGCCTCCTAGTGGCTGTTTCTTTAAGTTGAGAGGAACGGCCATATACTAAGGGGGCGCTTAGAAAATTTGTCTGCATGTTTAAAAAATAGATAAACAGTACTGAATCATTAATTGCTTACAGAACATACAATTGTATCAACTTTCTGTATGTTACAACACTACTGACAACTCAGTTGTCATATGTTTGGTGTTGCGCATAAGGCCTTTCAACCTCTGGCTGGTTGTTAAGGCCACCACGATAGTTTACTGACCAGCCAGCAAGTATACTTTAGCCCTGAACATTGCCCACGGCTAAAGTAAACTCTCAGTGTATATACACCTAGAAGCGGGCTACACTCGGCGTACAGGTATATACAAATTTTCCCTCTTGCCCTTTATAAATTAATTTTTAAAATAAATTATAAATTATAAAAGTAATGCAGCCTTTCTTCTTACACACCCTTTTTGTCTGCTGTTCTTGCTTTGCTTATCCTACCTCTTATATCTTGGTTTTGGTTTCATCTGTTTTTGTATATGCAGATATCTGCTATTCGGTTTTACAGAACAGCCTATAAATATAAGCTTATAAAAGTAGAGGTAAGCCTTGTCTAATGGTATTGGAACTTGAATTCAGCTAAAGGCAGCATCTTATATAAAGGTACGCTCGTTCATTTTCTCGTTCTGTGTAATCAAAAACTATTTTTCTTATATATGTTAAAATTATTTCATATGTTGACTTCATGCTCCACAAGGAAGATGAATGCAACGTGCCATTTACTGAGTTTGAATTACTCGCGGCCCTAAACAAAGGCAAAGCCACATCCCCCGGTGAAGATGGTATCACTTATGACATATTGCGTCTGCTCCCTTTAGTACCAGGGAATCCCCTACTTGAGCTGTATAATATGAGCTATGTTACTGGGGAGCTTCCTAACTCTTGGACCAACAGTATAATCATTCCAATTCCCAAGCCAAATCAAGAGAATGCTTTCCGCCCAATTTCCCTTACTAGCTGCATTTGCAAGACATTCGAGAGAATGGTCCTAAACCGTCTCCTCCATAGAATAAGAACCATGCTATCCCCCCAGATATATGGCTTCATGCATGGAAGGAGTGTGCATCATTGCATCACCACCTTTCTTACCCTGCACACTGAAAAGTCATATACCACCTTCCTAGATCTTAAGTCTGCCTTTGATATTGCAAATAGACATGTTATCTTGAGTGAGCTTGCAAGAATGAATATTGGTGGTCGGCTTCTTTGTTGGATCAGGGGTTACTTATCCAACAGGAAGTCATCTGTATTTTTCCAGGGGCATAGAAGTGTAACAAGAGACTTTGAACTAGGCACCCCGCAGGGTGGTGTCCTCAGTCCTACCTTATTCAATATCTTAATAAACACGCTGTTAAACTCTGTACCGAGCAAACCCAACGTCCACATCATTAGCTATGCTGATGATATAATGATACACACCACTGGGTATGCTAACACGCAGAACACTCTTAACTCTGTATTAGACTCATGTCAGGACCTAGGTTTAATTATCTCAGCAGAGAAAACAAAGATATTAAATCGGCGCCCACCCAGGCAGGGAGGAGCTGTTCGCAAGATGCAACTGTCTGATGGCTCCCAGCTTGACTATGTAAACAGATTCAAATACCTTGGCCTTGAGGTGCCACTGTACGGTCCTGTTGTATTCAGACTCTGTCGTCAGTTTAAAGAGAGGCTCCGAGCTCTCAAGGCTGTTGCAGGTTATCACTCAGGCTATGGTGCCAATGTCAGAATTGTCAAAATGATGTACTTTGCATACATCAGATCTTTAGTGGATTATGCTGCACCTCTGCTTGTTTTGATGCCTGAAAGAAAGCTTGGAGGGCTTGAAAAATTGCAAAACGAAGCCTTGAGGATAATCCTTGGGTGCCCTCGTACCACAAAGATACTTAATATGAGAAAGGAACTTAATATTCTGAGCGTTGTTGATCGTGTTACTGAAATTAACTGTCAAATTGGTATAAAAATGCTTAGGCTAACTCATCCTAATCCTTGCACAGAAGCCCTCCAGAATTTCTTTATTGAAGATCAGCATTGTTCCAAATGGATAACAAAAACTGGAACTCAACTCAGAATGTATCAGGTTCATGATTTGTACCAAGAGAAACAACAACGGCACTTTCCTGCACCGTGGGAGGTTACACCCTTTCCAGTTTTAATCCCTCCCTTTCCACCCAAGAAGCAAATTAGAGATCAGCCCAAGCTTCGTCTTGAGGCAAAGCTCAACGCCTTAAGCCATATTGATGCTCTGTCCACAGAGCATTCTCTCTCTCAAATTATATATACTGATGGTTCCCTACACCGCACCACGGGTGCAGCTGGAAGTGCAGTTGTCCTGACAATGGGCGATGGCCTATACTTTGAGTGGGGAGTCCGTATAAACAACTGGGCCTCTACCCTTCAGACTGAACTATTTGCCTTGATCCTTGCACTGAAATGTGTACAAGTCTCAAAACTTGATACATTAATTGTAAGTGACTCCTTATCATCCTTAAATGCTCTCAACTCTTTAAGACATAACTGTAACATGCTCGTGTCCGAAGCTAGACACAAATACAACAAAATTATTAAGGATGGTAACAGAGTCCATTTCATGTGGTCTCCATCTCATGTTGGCCTCCGAATGCATGATAGAGCTGATAAGTTAGCCAAAGAATCTGCCTTTAAAGGAGCCGTTGAGTGTAACCTTGGATTGTCAATGAGCAATCTGAGAGCAGCTGTACACCGAGAACTTCAACAAGATCTTGTAGATCTGAGGCAAAGTGAAATTGACACCAGTAATTCCATCTATCATCATACTATCATGCAAGAGGAGCCACACATCTATGGATCATCCAATAAAATCAGCAGACTTCTAGATGTTACTACTGCTCGGCTTAGACTCGGTTACAAGTATCTCTGGGAATTCTCATTATCTGCTGATGTAGACCTGACCAAATGTAAACTGTGTCAACAAAATTATTCGCACACCCTCCGTCACTATGTGATGGAGTGCGAAAAGATACGTGAATTTAGAGACAATTCTATAACCAATGTTCCGGCGATGTGTCAATATTTCATTCAAAATGATCTGCTACCAGAAATTTTAGCCAAATATCCCCAGTTTGCTAACTGTAGGTAGTAACTAAGTGATTGTAACCTATCCACCGCTGCCCACTGGATGGGGGGCGGTGTGCAGGACAAACATATAAATTTTGACACTAGCTCTCCACATATGTCAGTTGCTTAATTTAGAACCTGTACTTGAGGTCGATCTCGAACCCATTGTTGATGTGATGACTTATATTGAATTTTGTAACTAGCTCATCAAGATTGTAACTTGCTTAGCTAAATGAATTGTGGGGTTCAGTCCCTGAGCCCATTATGTGCCTCTGTAACCCTTTCCACTACCGCCCACAGGATGGGTATGGGGTGCATAATAAATGAACTAAACTAACTATTAATATTATTATTCCGAGTACTCTATGGTAGGCTAGGTTGGATGTTTCAGTTCTGTTGGAATTGTTATACTCAATTCGAGCATAGGCATTGAATAACGTTCTGTTATTCATATAACACAGGCTTTGAATAACATACTGGTAAAAAAAAGTTCAAACGTTTTAAACTGCATCGTGTATAATGTGGGGTTTTCATTTATACAGCCCACATTTATAAATGGACAAGAGTTGGGGGGGGGGGGGGGCGGAGAAGGCGGCTGTATTAACAAGTTATGAGGACGGGCTAATGTTTTGAGGATAGGTTAAAGAATAGATGGCTGACTACCTCTGAGATCCACATGTAACTGTGGATCTCAGTTAAACTAAGACTAAACTGCCTACAAAATTATATAAACTATATGTAATGTACTATTTTCATTGTAAATTGATATCTATATAACTTTTATATTGAATGTTATTTAATAAAGAAAAAATGGTGAGTACTGTGCATTGGTTGATTAGTGAATCACTGTGTTTGTCTAATGATATATTGATACTTCAATTTGAGCTCTGATGCTGTCCATGTGTTTCTTTATTTAACTCAACATAAATTATGGAGCAGAGCAGTTAGAAAATAAACTATTTAGAAAATCTGTAGGAGCAGTGATGAGGGTTGGAACCTTAGCGATGGATGTTCCCAAGTTCAAGTTCAAATTCAAGTATGTTTACTGAGACAAGAAAAAAATACATCTCAAAGGGATAGAGTAGCTTAGGCTATTCCTACCACGCACATGCTTCTAGCAACAAGACCACGACATGGTCTAGTCACTCCTACAGATTTTTCACTGGTATTTCACTACTCGTATAGATTTTCTCATCGATGCAGTCACGTTAATGTGATGAAAACAAACTATTGTAACTATAGTGTTACTATTACTTACTATACTATTGTTACTATTGTAACAAACTCTGTGTAAACAAACTATTGTGGCGTATCTATCAAAGTTAAATGTTGTGATTAAAATGCAATACCCGTGCCTTCATCTCCTAGCTCAGTATACTTAAAAATAACCTAAGCTGCCGTGAGTGCTACCAGTTTCCAAGCCAGCAAGCAATGATGCATGTTAAAGGTTAAACGTTGGATACAGATTTGGAAACCTATTTTTTACATCTTCACGCACTCAATGAAGATCTGGTTACAAAGTTTAAAGACCTCAGTTAACTCAAAGTACCTGACATGATTATCAATACATCTTTGCCGGATGTGCAATATATTCAACAAGACTTGCATGAAGAGTTAACGGAGCTGCAATATGGCCATGAAACCCAAATTACGCTTCACACGATATGATTACCAATTATGTCAAGGAACAATTTATGAACTCCTATCTCTGGCCTTTTTGGCAAGAAGTACAATTGCTGGTTTATAGTTTGCAACATAACATTTGTTTAGGGGGGTCTTAACAACTGAAAATGCAATAAATGAAAACTGGTTCGATTTAAATCAAACTTTTTAGCCTAATTGTACAGTATATGAAGTTGGCTTTAACTGGTCCAAGTCTCAGCATCGTAGCATAAATTGAAAGGGAGAAAACAAATATTGAATTGTGTCAAAAAATTTCCAAAATGTCAAAAATTAAAATCAAACACAAGTGTCAACTGAAATAATGTTCATGACTCTAAGCTATCACAATAGCATATAATAAAGTATTTTAATAATTAGTTTTATCCCCCAAAAAATTTAGTAAAAATAAATAAAAAGAAAATTCTAAATTTTTTTCTGGGCGATTTGCATTAAACTTATATACCTTACTGAACGTATGCCTATCTGTAAGGGTGCCAATTTTGGAGGAAATTGGTTAATGTCAACCTCAGTCACAAATGGCAGAATCTTTGACTTCATTTACTGTCAAGTAACATGAAAGTTCCTCTACTCTTTCATTTTTTATTCAATTTACATGAAACTTACACCTTACATGTAAAGTTTATGTCTCTACAATCTCTCTATGACACTTTATTCCTAAGTTCATTTATTGATTTTATAAATATTTATAAACATGACACATTTGCATAAATTTTGTGGGAACTTTGACTATTTGTAATAGTAAAAGTAAACATATTTTGGAAAATCCGCTTGGAGAAATCCTTTATTATATGCTAATGTGATAGATGAGTGTCATAAAAATTATTTCATTTGAAAATTGTGGTTGTAGAGAATTATTGAAAATATGTAAAATTCGTTGATTTTTTTCTCCCTTTCAATTTAGGCTGCGATATTGGAACTTGGAACAGTTGCAGCCCTTTTCGTATACAACTAGTCAAAAAAGATTGGTTGACATTGGACAACTGTTAAGATCCGGTGTTAAAACCCCTTAAGAAAGGCAAGGCAATGTAATTACGAGGAGAAAGTGCTAAGTCAATATGACTAGCACTTCTGGGGATATGAGGATAAGGTGCTAGAATAGGAGGAGTGGTGAAGGAACAGTGCCCAACCAACCGCTATATAATTAAACCATTGGTGATTGAACAATTGATTGTTTACGGGCTATTCACAGTGCCACCTTTTGGGTGGCTTAATATTTATCAATCGATTGAACGATCAGGATGCATACAGCCCCATTCCTATGCCAGGTAATTCCACAACTGACTTACCATAGCCCGTGCTAATTTTAACTTTTTGTTCCGAGAAGATGAATCTAAAACGACAACATTGAACGATTGCAGAATATTTATGCCCGTGCGTGCCACCTCTTGTGTGGCTCAATCTTCATCGATCGAGTGAACGACCTTTCGGAGTATTCATGCCCATGACACCTCCTGGGTGGCTTAATCCTCATCAATCGATTGAACGCTGTGTCCAGCAGCCGGACACCCTCATAAATACTGTCAATCAGTATCCTCCCCCGCGATAGCAGCCACATAGTAAGGACTGACGGTTAAATGCGTGCTCAATACACTGCATAGTATATCTTTTCACGACCAAAGATCACATTCACTCCCAAAATCTACCACTTACGGGCTATTCATGCCCGTGCCACCTTTTGGGTGGCTTAAACTTCATCAATCAATGAGATTGAATGCTCACACAGGCCCAGAAACACTTGAAGATGTTACACGACCAAAGATCACATTCACTCCAAACATCTGCCACCTACAGGATACTCATGCCCGTGCCACCTCTTGGGTGGCTTCATCTTCATCAATCAATCAATCGATTGAACGCTTTACGGGCTACTCATGCCCGTGCCACCTCTTGGGTGGCTTCATCTTCAATCGATTTAACGCCCACCCTTGTAAGATGCTGGGCCGCAAGATAAGGTTGGTAGAACTGGGCCGCCGCTCGACCAACCAGTTCAAGTGGTTGAGAATCTTATTTGAAAAAGGTCTCATTGCTGTAGTACAATTATAAACCAGATTTAAAATTAGACTTTAGCTGTCAAGCGTTAACCCTACCATTAATAAATTGTCCCATCCTACTCAAGGTAGCCTAGTCAATAATGCACAGGAAATGCAGTCAGGATCAATGTAAGTATAAATTCAAATTCAAATTCAAATGTTTATTCAGGTAAAGTACATACATACAAGGTGTGATACAAACATTGATGGATTTATAGATTGAGCTAGTACATACAATGCCTAAAGCCACTATGACGCAAAGTGTTTCGGGCAGGAAAAACACTATAAAGACTAAAACTTAATACTAATTGAGATTAAAGTATAAATTGTGTTGAGAACATATAAAAATAAAAAAGGGGGAACATGGCTAAAAAAATAGCAAAAATACAATTTGGTCGACAAACAGGATTGTTTAAAAATAGCAGACATGGGTTGACATTTTAGGGGTAAGGTAGGTTACAGGGAGTTAATTAGGTAGTGCTTAGTTCGTATCTTAAACTGGTTGGGAGAGGTACAGTCTTTAACATGATTGGGAAGGTCATTCCACATTCTTGGTCCCTTGATTTGTAGAGCATTTCTAGTTTGATTAAGTCGTACTCTTCGAATATCAAAAAGGTATTTGTTTCTGGTGTGGTGCTCATGGGTTCTGTTACAACCTTCAAGGAAGCTTTTAAGGTCAGGATTGCAGTTAGCCAAAGATGGACTTTATTTAGCTCAGTATTCACTGTGACATTTAGAGCAAGGGGGTCAGGACTGGAGTAAATGAAGGTTGTGTCGTCAGCAAATAGAATTGGTTTGAGGTGTTGGGAGGCATTTGGAAGGTCATTAATGTAGAAAAGAAAGAGAAGGCCAAATATGCTGCCCTGAGGAACACCAATGTTGATGGGTAGGGTGGGAGAAATTGAATTATTCAGAGAAACATACTGGAGCCTGTCAGTAAGGTAAGATTTGAGGTATTGCAGGGAATGACCTATGACTCCTTAATGATGTAAGAAGATTTTGATGGTTGACAGTGTCAAAAGCCTTACGCAGATCCACAAATAACCCAACAGGGAACTCATTTTTATCAAGAGCTGCATGTATCAAGTTAATCGTACTGATAAGTGCATCGTTAGTGCTTTTTGGGGGTCTGAAGCCATATTGACAAGAGCTAAGTATATTGTGTTTGGCTAGATAAGAGTAAAGCTGCTTGTAGATTAGTTTTTCAAATATTTTTGACAAGTTTGGCAGGATTGATATAGGTCTGTAGTTGTTAACATCAGTGAGGTCACCACATTTGTGGACAGGGGTTACTCTCGCTTTTTTTTAGAATATCTGGAAAGGTTTGGTGTTCAAGTGACTTGTTAAAGAGCAATGCAATAGCAGGAGCTAAAGATCTGGAGGCTTTTTTGTAAATTAAAGTTGGTATCTCCTCAAGGGCACTAGACTTGGTTTTAAGGGAAAGGATTATCTCATTAACATCAGTGGAATTTGCAGGCATTATGTAAAGAGACTGTGGATAGTTACCTGTAAGATAGTCCTGAACATCAATATTGGAAGATGGAATATCATTTGCAAGGGATGACCTAATGGAAGAGAAGAACCTAGTGAACTCAATAGCAGTATCAGAGGCTGTAAGCTGACCATCGTTATTGGACAGGAGTATGGGTTTGTTATTAAACTATTTTCTGTTGTTTTAGAATTAAAGCTATTAACTTAACTATTAACTAATTTAAAACTATTAAAATAATAAACTATTTTCTGTTGTTTCAGATTTTTTTAAGCTTTAAATGTTGTATGACAATTAAAATATATTATTTGTTATAGTAAAATCAGATTGATTTTCTATATAGTTTAAAAACGTTGTTAACTAAAATTGTACCTAATACAGATATAGAATTATTTAAGTAAAATTATTTGGTTTTACAAGTGTATTATTGGCCTTATAGATAATATTTGGAGACCTATATAAGTTTTTTGTAAGAAACATTCTTGACTTGAACTATATTTGCATGTCAGTAAGGAGGTATCAGCCATTACTGTTTCTTGAAAGAGGGGCGCAAGGATGGGTGGGGCAGATCTAGATTGCCCCACAGATCTGACTGACACAGATCTAGGGTGTCTGCAAAATTGTAAGTGTTGGGCTAATGGCCTCCTAGCAGTAATTGAGGCAAGGCTAGCTCTCTTGGTGAGGAAGAGCGCTATTAATTAAGTAAAATGTTTTTTTAACGTAAGAACAAAAATACATATTACTCTTTATAAAGTATATTTTATTAGTTAATTCCTAAATATATTTATAAATGCTTGTTCTGTAATACTGTAACAACGAATATTAGAACTAAACTATTTATTATGTAATAATAATTAGTTGGCATTTTTCGATTATCTAATTATGGAACTGCAGAAGTGGATAACATAAATTTATAGCTTTCAGTAAAGACTGTAATTTCATGAGTTCAGATTTTTGTTCCAAAGTATGCCTAAGCTTAAACGTGAAACTATTGATCTGTGAATTATTTATTCAGAAAACCAACAATATGTTGTCATGTATGCCTAATACACACACTAATTATGTATCCCTGTTGTACAACTGCATACGCTAATATGACTGTTGCGAGATTGCATATGCTGCACGCAAGCCAGGCGCGTTGCTAATCTTCAACACATGTCCCGCTGACCATGTGGAATATAACAAGGACAACAACAAGGTCTCACTAGGGCTCTGTTCCCATGAGACAAGTGTTGTTTACCTCCCACAGCTCGAGGATTGTTGCGGCCTACACCCAGGCCCACAACCAGACCTGTAACCAGGTCTACAACCAGACGTACAACCAAGCCCACAGCCAGATCTACATCCAGAAGCAGAATACACAAGTACTTTGAGGGAGAGACAATGCCAAGTGTCACTGTAATTAGTAAAGATTAACCAGAATTAGACAAATGTGTCAAACTGGCATTCCTGTTCTCACTTTAGTGCTGTTGGACTACTTCACAGACTGCCAACGAACCCACAAGATGAGGTCAGGGCTGCTGAACTGCACAGTGCTCTGTTGACTAGGTCGCTACAACCTAGCTTCACATTTAATAAGCAGCCATTTTGATGCTATCTAGTGAAAAGAAAGGAATTGCAATATTGACTCTTCCCAGAACTAAGGAAGATCTCGGCCTCAATTGATTAGGTTGATAGTCTGGAATCGTACGTTTAGCATCTGCCAAACTTCACATTTGATGTTTGCAGTATGTTAATTAATACTGGAGTGGTCTCCTGGAGGTGGTGTGAACGAATGTTCCAGGACCCAGATTCACGAAGCAGTTACGCAAGCACTTACGAACGTATACATCTTTCCTCAATCTTTGACGGCTTTGGTTACATTAAGTAAACAGTTTACAAGCATGAAAACTTACCAATCAACTCTTGTTATTGTTATAAACAGCCTTCTGGTGCTTCGGAGCTCATTAACTGTTTAAAAGTTGTAAACAAAGCCGCCAAAGATTGAGAAAAGATGTACAGGTTCGTAAGTGCTGGCGTAACTGCTTCGTGAATCTGGTCCCAGGTCTCAGCATGTAAAGTTATTACGCGTAAAGGTGGCTCAGTTGTGGGGATAGGCTATTATTATATTTGTCACAAAAGTATGTGTGTGTAGAAGTCGTAATTAATGTTAAATATAATAAGGACAACATAATGTTGTCCTTGGGGACCCTTAGAGACCCTCTATAATGTTAATATAGATAGATTTCTGTGATGTTGAAGACGCACCTTTGTACCCGTTCCTCACCTGTACTGAATTTCCTTCGTAATGTACTGAATTTAGACACCATCTCTGCTTCCAGACTTAACACTTAATCCCAATGATTTTCAGATACATAACTTACACTTAGCAATAAAATATTCAGGTAATTTGTATGATTTGACTATTTTCCACGGTTCATTTACCCTTTCTCACCCTCAGCGGACGTTACAATGCAAAAAAAAAAAAAACATTCAACAGTTTTCCTTGTAGGAAATGCACGCACCTGCTGGCTGACGTAATTGCCAAGTCCTAATTCCCGTAAAGAACATAACCGGATTCTCTGAAAAAAAAAGAACAAACACGTATGATAATATTTTAAAACCGTAAAACACGTGTTCCCCCAAAATTGCAAATACTGATTTGAATCACTGTAGAAGGAGAGGCGACAGTGCAGCGAGCCGGGCTACGCGTATTTATGTGGCGTCTATTCTGCTGTTGGCACAGCATGTTGCTGGCCAGGATTGGTCGAGAGTGGCACATTCTGGCCACATGTGCGCTGCCACACCTCTCTTACAAGACCAAAAAAAGACCTACGATATACTGGGCACTACTACAAATATAATAAACAGAATGAGTGTGTGAGCTTGGGAAAATGTGATGCCTATCGAACAACATATTTAGTATATTTGTGTAAAATTCATGTATTACAGACAGACTTATATGAAATTTATACACATAGACTGAAAATTGTCCAAAACTTCACTGCTAACAGCGTGGCATCGTTCACATGATTACACAGAGGTAATCAAAGATTACTCGTCTAATAAGATAAGCTAATTATTAACAATGCGACACTTTATCAAAAATATATATATTATAAAACATGTAAAAACAATCTTATGCAAGACAATAATCTAATCTAATCTAATCAAGCTACAGAATTACTATCAAATGAAACAAATATTCATTCGTAGTGTAATTCAGAGACAAGTCACCTTATACAACCCACAACAGTTGAATCAGGTGTAAGGAGAATGTCTCTCAGAGCGAGGGCGTCGAACCCAGAATAATTGGGTTCTGAGCTGACTGCGTTGGTCGCTACGCTACGCCACATAAGCTTCGTATCAACTATATTCATTCACCCCACCAAAATGCTACTAAAGCCTACTTAACCTTCTTATTCAACCTTCAACAGCTAAGTTCTCACAATATCCACTAGTCAAAACCAAGTGTCAAATTGTGACAGTGAAACCTATTTACCGATAAGCGACAAAATTTTAGCCTGAAAAGAAAGTGACGACGTTTCGAAACGTCGTCAATTCCTTTAATTTCAGATGTGTGGGTTGGGTGTCTAATTTTCAGCCAGGTTATTGTGACTTTCTGTCTTCAGAAAGCTCTCTTTCTAGCTCTCGTGGTGAGGACGGGGGCTATTAATTAAGGAAATAGCCAGCTTACTGACAAACCAGCAATTATTCTTTAGAATTAAGTAAAGTTCAAGACTAACATAAACTCTCGGTGTATATACATGGAAGTAAAATACGCCTTTAAATGTATACTATACACACCCTTGAGTTCTTGACCGACGAATGCTGGGTTCAGCAGTCAACGACCTTATGATAGCTAATTAGGCCATCACCAAATTCTTATTTTCTTACAAAACTGAGTTCTTTAGCGAATACAGATGAACATTGTTTTGTTCATTTATATATTACTAGATAGGCTCTCCGGCGGTGCCCGGGTCTCTCTTTCTCCGTACCGTTCCCTCTGGCTCTACCTCCCCTCCTTTCCGTTCTGTCTGCCTCCCTTCCTCCAGTTGTCTGCTTTTCTCTCTCTCTCTCACTCTCTCCCTCCCGTTCTCTGCCTCTCTCCTATGCTCTCTACGTCTCCCTCCTGTTATCTCTGCCTCTCTCCCTCCCACCCATTATCTCACCCTTTGTAGCTCCCATTCTCTCTCTCTCCCTTCGTAGCTCCCTCTCGTTCTCTCTCTCTCTCTCCCAGTGTGCAAAAGATGTTCGAGTAACATTCGATCGACCACTCTATGGCATTTAGCATACAATCACAAATCACCCTGCAAAGTTTGGTGAGACTATCCTTAAGCATCTGGCCTTCAACCTCGAACAGACATTCTTTCTTTTAAATTTAGATTAATTCTATGGAAAACGCGGCGAGCACATTCTTAAGATTTGTTACAGAAACTCAGAAAAAAAGCAACTCTAGAGCCTAGTTCAATTATCTTCTGCATGGGATAGAGGATAGGGTTTAAAACATGTATTCCTGTTTTTAGGGAATTTGCGACCTTATGATAGGGAGAATCTGAATATTAACAATTATTGAAGCTCATATTTTTTTATTATTTTGTTGTATAATATCAACTGACCTATGAAGAAGATAATTGAACTACCCTCTGGAGTCCTTTTTTTCTGAGTTTCCAGCCCAAATCTTGAGAACGTGTCCACTGGGTTTTCCATAGAATCTCTAAATTTATAAGAAAAAATGTAATGAATGAATGAAAGAAGTAATGATGCTGAAAACGTTATTAAGGCCTATAGTGAGCTGTTGTAGGTTGGCCATTAAGCGTGATAGGCAAGGCAGATAATTATTTACCATGGAGCACGACTTGCCATCACCATAAAGCCAACAAAAGCACAGGTGTGTTGGGGTGGCAGATAAAGCCTATAAACACCAGGTGAGGTAGGATCCAAACACCTGATCTCTGTACCTGGATAAAGGACCCGACCCTCCTGGCTCAAGACGCATGGAACAAAGGGGCTTCGACAACCTTTGCGAGGCCTTGACCGCGAGGGACAGTATCCTACGGCCGCTCCCGGGATGGCAGCTGGTGATGCAGGGTGTGAGAACCCCTCAGGGACTCCGTCCTAGACACCTGCGATTATTCCATCAATTCTATCCGTCCAGTCAGCGTACACATGAACAGCACCACCAGCAACCCTGGTTCATATTACACAGCCGTGATCAGCAACTCTGGTCCATATTACACAGCCGTGACCAGCAACCCTGGTTCATATTACACAGCCATGATCAGTAACTCTGGTCCATATTACACAGCCGTGATCAGCAACTCTGGTCCATATTACACAGCCATGATCAGTAACCCTGGTCCCTATTACACAGCCGTGATCAGTAACTCTGGTCCATATTACACAGCCGTGATCAGCAACTCTGGTCCATATTACACAGCCGTGATCAGCAACTCTGGTCCATATTACACAGCCGTGACCAGTAACCCTGGTCCATATTACACAGCCGTGATCAGCAACTCTGGTCCATATTACACAGCTGTGATCAGTAACCCTGGTCCATATTACACAGCCGTGATCAGTAACCCTGGTCCATATTACACAGCCGTGATCAGTAACTCTGGTCCATATTACACAGCCGTGATCAGCAACTCTGGTCCATATTACACAGCCGTGATCAGTAACCCTGGTCCATATTACACAGCCGTGATCAGTAACTCTGGTCCATATTACACAGCCGTGATCAGCAACTCTGGTCCATATTACACAGCCGTGATCAGCAACTGGTCCATATTACACAGCCGTGATCAGCAACTCTGGTCCATATTACACAGCCGTGACCAGCAACCCTGGTTCATATTACACAGTCGTGACCAGCAACTCTGGTCCATATTACACAGCCGTGATCAGTAACCCTGGTCCCTATTACACAGCCGTGATCAGTAACTCTGGTCCATATTACACAGCCGTGATCAGCAACTCTGGTCCATATTACACAGCCGTGATCAGCAACTCTGGTCCATATTACACAGCCGTGATCAGCAACTCTGGTCTATATTACACAGCCGTGATCAGCAACCCTGGTCCCTATTACACAGCCATGATCAGTAACTCTGGTCCATATTACACAGCCGTGATCAGTAACTCTGGTCCATATTACACAGCCATGATCAGCAACCCTGGTCCCTATTACACAGCCGTGATCAGTAACTCTGGTCCATATTACACAGCCGTGATCAGCAACTCTGGTCCATATTACACAGCCGTGATCAGTAACCCTGGTTCATATTACACAGTCGTGATCAGCAACTCTGGTTCATATTACACAGCCGTGATCAGCAACCCTGGTTCATATTACACAGCCGTGATCAGTAACCCTGGTCCATATTACACAGCCGTGATCAGCAACTCTGGTCCATATTACACAGCTGTGAACAACACTACCAGCAACCCTGGCCCAGATTACAGAAATATGAAGAGCAACAATATCAGGAACGCTCAATACTCATTCTAAATTGTCTATACAGTATACCTAGGTCATTAAAGTATTTGTGTGTACGTCTGATACCATACTACTTGTGAAGGAGGAAATGTATATGTTTATCTCTCAGAATGTTTGGTAATATGTTTATTGTTTGTGATGTGTGTCTATGTATGTATTAATACGTTGTACTGAACGGGGTGAGAATAGCTTGAGCTACCTCATCCCTTTGTGTGTATTTTACCTCAATAAACTTATTTCAATTTCAATTTCAATACTCATTCAGTCCTATAATTGAACTCCACTTGTTCTGTCGTTATTAAATGCGAGTAGAGCAATGGAAGTACACTCTTAACTGAAACATTCCAACAATTTCATTTGAAATTAATTCAGTTTCATTGTACTAAAAAGCAGTTGTTGTTGTGTAGCTCGAGGACTGAAAGAATTTCGAGCGACCCACATGATCACTCACAGAAACTTTTATGTTCTAGTTGTATAAAAAGTATTTCGTAGGGCAGAAATAGCCTAAGCTACTCTGTCCTTTTGAGATGTATCTTATTGTCGCAATTAACTCACTTGAACTTGAAGAAGTATTACTATGGGATGTTGAGGCAGTGTGCATTAGGATGTTGAGGAAGTGTGGATAACGATGGTGAGGTAAAATGGTTAAGGATGTTGATGGAGCATGTATAAGGATGTTAAGAAGCATGGATAAGGATATTGATAAAGCATGTACAAAGATGTTGAGGAAACACGGATAAGAATGTTGATGAAGTATGGATAAAGAAGTTGAAGTATGGATAAGGATCCTGAGGAAGTATGGATAATGACGTTGAGGAAGTAAATATAATGATGCTGAAGAAGTATAGATAATGATGTTGAGGATGTAAGGATAATGACGTTGAGAAAGTATGGCTAATGATGTTGGGGAAGTATGGATAATTATGCTGAGCAAGTATGGATAATGATGCTGACGAAGTATGGATAATGATGTTGAAAAAGTATGGATAATGATGTTGAGGAAGTATGGATAATTATATTGAAGCATGGATAATGATGCTGAGGAAGTATGGATAAGGATGTCGATTAAGTGTAGATAATGATGTTCATGAAGCATGTATAATGATGTTGAGGAAGTGTGGATAATGAAGATGAGGAAGCATGGATAAGGACGTTTAGGAAGTAAGAATAAGGATAATATAAATTGAGATCTTTTCTCCCAAATATACATTACAGAGATGTATCGAAATATTTTGTGAGAATATTGACAGTTTGATCATTTATCTGCCAATGTTCTATATTACATTGTGTTTATATGGCCAAAGTTAATATTCAATGCTTCTTAAAGTGTAAACATCAATTGGTAAACATGCCGATGACAATAACATTCGAATTATTAAGAATGTTAGTAATTCATCACGGAGCCTCGTGAACGCTACAGGGAAATGTAAACATGTTTGAATATGTAATTGAACGTTTTACAAGTCAACTCACTGCAGACAGGTGAAGGGTTTTAATAAGCCTTAGGAAATAATACCATAAGTGCCAAATATCAGTTAATAATACAGAATTTTTTTAGTGCACTTGTGAAGAGGATCTGAGAGTCAAGATTGCCTGGAATTTACAACAAAAAATAATGCGGAAATGTAGAAAGTGAAGCGATTATTCTTTCAAATGATTATTTGAAGATTATTATTCGAAGCGATAAATTAATGAACCCGTCTTAAGGTATAACTTCGAAGACTGTCAAGCGTATTTAAGTCACATAATAAGTTACGCACATTTTATAGTAAATAATTATCAAATAAATATTTTTTTAAAGTCCGACGGCCCTTTACAGTATTTTAATTTGCGGTTAGGCTTTTAAGGCCTACAACTCCAAGATGGTTATTAATGCTACATTACCCTACAGGCCAACCAGCAAGTTTGGTGTTGGGTTCAGGTCTACAGCCGCAAGAGGGTTATAAAGGCTTACAACTTCAAGAAGGTTAATAAGCCCTACAACATCTGAAGGCGACCTTAATAGCTTACTGACCAACAGGAGTTCCTGGTCACAAAGTTAGCAAAGCTGTCAGAAACAACTTACAGTATTCGGAATCGCAAATAAAATATTTAGTGTTCTACCTAACATGTTATCTTACTGGTTTTTTAAGCAATAAACACGATATTGTGACCCACTTCCACAATCAAGCAAGCAGTGTTAGGAAGCTGCCCCATGGGATAGCCTAGATTATATTAGTGGTTAGTATCTCAGGGGAGCTTAATTACGACTGATCAATACATTAACGTGTTTCGTCTAATGTCCGTAAAGGGATTTAGAAACCAGTCATATTAGTGTAATGCAATCGCAATTCATTACATCAAAATAATGTTACAAGTGGTAAAGGTTTTTGCAACACTTGTGATGTTGCATATAACGTCTCCCGCAACCAAGATGTTATTAATGCAGCACTGTAAAATATTATCTTAATGTCCCCCGTATCCATTATCTCGGTGTTGCCATGGAGATGGTAGTAGTAGTGTGCGAGGGTGTCCAGCAGCCAGCCAGTGGCGTTATATACACTGGGTTAAGGTGGTACAGTCATCCACTCACCGCGTGATCTCTCTTGGCTGTCCTCTATCCACTAGACTAACTCCTAATCAGCTTGTATATCATTACATCAGTAATAACTGTCATGAAAAGGCATGAAAACAACGCAGAACCTTCTATCATGGGAGACACTTTTAAAACCTATATAAGTTCTGTATAGTTTTGGGCGTGGCATAAGAATAGAGGCAACAGCAGAAGGTATTGGTCCATACGAATCAGCTCCTGTCTGTAAGAGAGAAAATGTATATTATTTTGTTAGAGTTTGGGGGACCTGACTAATTTCGCAAGATGATTTGTGATTATACGGCTATTGCCATACATCAATATAAAAGACATCACTACCCAAGTCAAAATAAAAGACATCACTACCGTAAGTCAATATAAAAGATACCACTACCGCAAGTCAATATAAAAGATATCACTGCCGGAAGACACAATATAAGACATCACTGTCATAAGACAAAATGAAACGTTATCGAAAGTGAGCCTTTGTTCCAGCTGCTAGAATCTAAATAGGTACAAGGCTACCATGCTTGTATCTGTCCATCATCTACTATACTACTATAAGTGTTCCCATTTACATGCAGATAGTCAGAATGACTTAAGCGACTACGATGCAATCTATACGTTTAATTTAGGAATTTACGATAACGTTAAACCAGAATGTATTAGTTATTAGTATTATGTGCCTTACATCAATTTGACATACTTTATAGGGTATAAAAGGTCTGTATACTTTGTATTTTTTATTTGTGATAAAATTTAAAGTATACATATTGCTAAAACTACAGTTTGACAGTTACATATACACACAATATTCTTCTTCTTTAAAATATGCTTTAAATATTAATATTACATTACTTGCTAGTTACATATACATACTATATATATATTCTACTTATGTTTTTAGCAATATCCGATGGCTACTCATTTTCCTATAGACCTAAGAATTTCATAAGCTTTAATGATTTAGTGTTTGTCGGCCTAAGAAATGTAAATTCGCATATTTTATGATGTGAAAACCTAGCAATTAATTCTAATACGCTGTATCTTAATTGTCATCAATGTAGTGCTTAGATACCTTGTAACCAATTACAACCTGTTCTTTCTTAAGTTTGAACGATTTTATGCTTTAATATCATTTGTCAACCGAATATCTAAATACTGTCAACCCAAGTAATTAACTGTAAACTGTAGCCTATCTTTTCCATTGCTTCTGGTACTTGTGAAGCACCACGATGGGAGCTTTAAAGGTCGATTACTAAGAATTGCCCCAGACACGTGTGTACTATACTGAAGTGTGGGAGGACATCATGCAGCCCACTCCAAGAAGGAAAGAAAATCTGGAATGTTTATGAGTTGTACCTCGTCTACTTTTAAATCTTTTGATTCTGCAATTTCAACAAATTGTATAGGGTGCCAATGTGCGTTTATACCAAAGTTATTCACAATGATCTCTATATTCCATAGCCATGACATTAAACTATGATATTTGTTATACTAAAACATTCAGGTTGGGAAACATAGACCACCATTAGTGTAAAAAATAGTGTTAAGCCAGCTATTACTATACACTTACCCTCTCAAGTAATGTTTCCACTGTAACCAGATTATAGTCGGATTATAGATATCGCCGCATATATTGACCTGAGTGTGTATATGGGTCTGTTGAGTACCGTTGGGAAGTACCGCTCATATATTTGGGTCAACAACCCGTGGAACAAACTCGCATTTTGTTTCAAAATGAAAGAAAACCCAGTTTGTCATGCATATGCTGTACAATTTGATTATTATATAAAGACTTGATTAATCTACTGTGAAATGTACATTGTAAAGAATTCAGGCCTCTAGAAATGGTGACCCTCAGGTAACAATTTTTCAAGTAAACATCACTCCAATCAACGCACTAGACCCCAAAAATTCCGTTTCTTCACTGGACGGATTCTGGGACGGAGCTACATGTTATCAGATGGATAAGAAAGGGCCCCACTTACAGGAAAACCGTCTCTGAAGCGTGTTCTTGGGAAAATGGACCTTGCGTGGAGTCGTGTCAGTTGCTTCACACATGATTCACGCAAGCTCCTCCCCCGCGTGACGCGCTCCTGACGTCACTCCGGCGCTGCCACCACTACAGCACCTCCCTCAATTCCTCTTCCGAAAGTATCATGCCAAAAGCGATCATTATTATGGTTTCTTTTTAAGCGAACACATGTGCTCCGAAGGGTTATGACTGATGTAGTTTTGAAGTAATTTTGGACGAGGGTTGGTTGAGATGAGATGGTGGATGGCAGTGACGTCACGGATGATGTTGGCAGACCTGCTGTAGTCAATGGCAGCGGGACGGGGAAGGTTGGCAGACGGATGGCTAGCAAGGGACTCTTATAATACCCGTGTACGGGGCAGGATGGCTCACAAAATAGGAGTGAACGGCACACAGTACGAACCTGACATACGAAGTGAAGTGGACTTGTGTTTTTATGATGATGATGATGATGTTGAAAGGACTAAAGGCGGTACAGTTGTTAATGGCTCAGCGTACAATTCTGTGATCGGTTCTTCCTCTCCACTTGGTGCGAGGTGTTTAGTGGACTCCCGGTACCGTTGTGTGGAGGACACTTCTTCTGGTGGGCTAGAGCCCGGTAGGAGGAGCCCCGTAGAAGGTCATCAGGGATCAGAGGAGGTGCCGAGGGACGAGGATAGTGGTGCAAGTGTCAGTAGTGGTTCAAACACGCCAGGGAAGGTTGGTAGTGCGAGTTCTCTTGAGGCACAAGGAGCCAGTGCAGTCATGGAACACGTAGACCCCAACCCCTACAGCTCTGACGAGTGGGAGGAGAGTGACCTGAGCGACACTGATGGCGATCACAGTGATAGCAGTGACGACGACGATCCTAAATCTCAGGTGGATAGACTCATAGAGAGAGGAACTTTGGTGTACATGGATGGCGAAAATTCTAACCTGTCTTCTGAAACTGAGAGCAGTGACAGCAGCGATTACGACGACAGTGACAGTGAGAGCGACATTACGGATGTTTCCCCATTAATATCAGCCACTGCCAGCCCGTTGGGTCTCTCTCCTGTCCTGCCCAGACGTACCTTGGGCACCTCGCCGCTGGCTCTACACGACAACAGGGATTTGAGTTTTGATTACCATCACGAGCACTCTTCCAATGACCAGGGTTATGACTCTCAGCCTCACTGCAATGGCTTCAGCAACAGTGATGATTCCACGGACATGACACTCTTGCTCAAGGCAGTTGTGGAGCTGGAGAAGAAGCAGCACAGACAAGTCAATAACAGAACCAATAATGATTGCAATCTTCATCAAAATGTGTACCACCATGATAACCACCTTCAACCAACACCCCCCATCACAATACACCCCATTGATGCCAGTCCTCACCATCGTCATCTTCGCAGAACGATGCACCATTACAGGAGGAAGAACATGTCGTTCACAAATGATGAAGTGCGACGGATAGATCGTGAAAACCAGATCCTGCTTCAGAAGATAATGAGTGCACACAGCCGGAGTAAACACCAGAGTTCCTCCAACCACAATAGTCGGCCCGTCCACAAACCTGCAAATTCTACTGTTAATAGAAAGAGAGAAGACGACAAGATTCGTAGAGAAAATATGGTAAGTAATTTCCTTATTTTTATTTAGGTTAGTAATATTAACTTCAGAATGAAGTCCTAAATAATGGCAATTTAAAACAAGACATTTTTAACTAAACTTCAAGTGAAAATGATCTGTACTACACCTTAATCCTGGGTTTACATTGGTAAGTCCTTATGTAATAATTGGGCAGATAATAATAGTAACAACAATGTAACAGCAGTAATTACACAATATTTTCATAAAAATAATGCACTGTAATCTGTAGGCTAGACTACCCAACCTTGTTTTGTAGTTCAAAGACAAATTTTGTTCTGGAATTGTCAACAAAGTATCCTCGAGTTGCATTTAAGGTCAATCAAACTTCCAAATTGTATTTACACAACTGTTCTGTAAATGAGCAAGAATCATTATACAGTACAGTACTGTATTTCACTTTAAAATGTTGTCAGATAAAATGGGGAAATGTTATGCTAGTGGTTTCTTGGTCATGACTAGATCACTACATTAATTATATGTACTGTAGTAGCTAGCAGATAAATCTAGAACACTTTGTAATATTAATGTAATGACAGGTAATGACAACCTGTTCATGTTCAGTGTGGCTTTGCAGTTACTAGATTCGTGAACTGTGTATTATATAGTTTGTGCTTTGTATTCCCTCACTAAGAATGGCACTTGTTTAGATCCAGTTATCATACCAACAAAGTACTATACTGTCTCAGAGATTTATGACTAATACTGTACTTGTTCACTTTTCCATCCCTGAACTGTATTTCACGAGGCCCACTGGCTACCAACACCTGAAATATTTACAAATAGTTTTGCATTTACTGAAAGGTACTGTACTGTACAATATTAAAATTTGCATTGAGGAAAACATTTTAAAAGCACTGTAATTCCTATAAGTTATTGTACATGTTGGAGAGTTGGGTTTGTGGATGGCAGTTATGTCACTCATACAGTACAGTGTTACTTAGTCTTGTCACTTCACTAGTGTAGTTTTACTATAATACTACATACTCAAAAGATAACCATACTTAACATATTATTGGCTGCACAACTATAACTGTTATGGTCTTGGCGTTCTCAAAATTTTGCAATTCTTTGCATACAGTTTCTGCATAAAATGTACTTTTTGTTATGCTTAGAAACTCCATGTTATGGCGAGAATAAATGATAGTACAGTATTATACTGTTCTGTACTGGATCTCTCTCAAGAATCTGCTCTTGGGTTTACAATACAGAAGGCTATACAGTCCACTAAAGTCTTAGGTCATCTTATACAGATGACTTCTTAAAGAAAATTATCTTGCATCTTTGTCAGTCAGGATATCTAAGCAGAAGTGTGCTTAGATTTATTGTAAAATTAAATCTTGTGATGGTCTTAAAATTGTCTACACTTTGCAAAGTAGATAAATGGAATGTAATTAATATATACAGTACTACTGTAGACCTACTGGGCAGTCCTTTTATAAAGCATTTTCATTTTTTACATTCAGCCCAATAAAAGTAAATTTTTCACTAAATTTGTTGAAAATAGTTTAAAGATAATTTATCAAAGATCCATTTCTTAACTG
Source organism: Procambarus clarkii (assembly GCF_040958095.1). NCBI lineage: Eukaryota > Metazoa > Arthropoda > Malacostraca > Decapoda > Cambaridae > Procambarus > Procambarus clarkii. The sequence goes on from NC_091212.1 coordinate 28,361,794, forward strand.
AACACACATCAGCCTAACATATATGAGAGTAATATGAAAATAATAATTGCAGGCCTATTATAAAGACTTACAACATAAAAGGAAAATGAGGAATTGTAGAAAAATTGAGCAATAGTCACTCCTAGCTGTACAATGTTTGTTTAGTGCAAGACAAAGAATTGTCAACTGTGCTTTCTTCATAACCTTCTCAATGACAGCTAAGGCCCTGTCATTTAGTGTACAACATTTATTCTGAATCTTGCTCAAAGGTACATTTTAAATGCAATATACAGAGAAGTTGCATTTAACATGTATTTAATGGACAATATATTGTGGATATACATATACAGTAGTGAAAATAATGTACAGTACAGTACTGTATGTTGGTTACTTCTGTATAAAGAACTTAAGCCTAAATTGAGTACCTGTATAGTAATTCTACAGTTCTTAATTTACAAATGAGTAGGCCTACAGATGCATTAGACTGCTGTACTATTTTCTCAACATTTAATGAACTGACATTTTTTTGTTAACTGTCACATTGCATTATTTTTGTACCACAGTACTGTAATGTTACTATAGTTTTTATATTTGAAAAAACATAAATTGACAACAATTGGAAAATGTCAAAACTAGAATACAGTACTGTACCATATACAGTGTGTGTGTGTGTAATTACATAAGTGTAGTTACAGGATGAGAGCTACGCTCGTGGTGTCCCGTCTTCCCAGCACTGTCATATAATGCTGTGAAATTACGGTTTTGACCACCACCTTACCTAACTTGTTCACTTGTTCCAACCGCCTACCACTCTTTACAAAAGTGAATTTTCTTATTTTTCTCCGGCAGCTTTGTTTCATTAGTTTAAATCTATGACCTCTTGTTATTGAAGTTCCGGGTCTTGGGAATTCTTCCCTATCAATTTTTATCAATTCCTGTTACTATTTTGTATGTAGTGATCATAGCGCCTCTTTTTCTTCTATCTTCTTGTTTTTTGCATATTTAATGCCTCTAACCTCTCCTCGTAGCTCTTTGTCCTTCAGTTCTGGGAGCCACTTAGTGGCATGTCTTTGCACCTTTTCCAGTTTGTTGATGTGCATCTTAAGATATGGGCACCATACAACTGCTGCATATTCCAGCTTTGGTTTAACAGAAGTCGTGAACAATTTCTTTAGTATTTCTCCATCCATGTATGTATGTAGTGTGTGTATGTATATGTATGTATGTGTGTGTGTGTGTGTATATGTATGTGTGTGTATGTATATAATATATATAATGTATGTATATATATGTATATGTATGTATATGTATATATATGTATATGTATATATATGTATATGTATATGTATATATGTATATGTATGTATATGTATATGTATATATATAATATATATATGTATATATGTGTGTGTGTGTGCTGTGGTCAGCTGCATGGAAAAATGTACTAGGAATTAATCAAATAATGCAATTTAGTAGAATGGTAAATAATCTTGTTTGCAAATGAGAAATGACATGAACTTAGTAGTCAGCAGCATGGTGGAACATAGAATGGGTCCAGCTGTTTAAATAACTATAGAGCCCTGTTTTACCATGACGAGGGTAGGCAGTTGCAATAGGAAAGTGTGCAAGTGTGGTGGATTTAACTAACTAGGACATGGTGGCATAAGCTACTGTACTTTAAAGCACAAGAATACATGTAAGATAAATAATTTTCAATACTACAGTATTTATGTATTGTATAATTTTGTATTATACAGTCCTAGGTAATACAGTACAGGTATGTTGTTTATAACGGCAACAAGGAAGGGTTTTGATGTGTATTGCAAGAGAAAATCCTATTTACTTGAAAAGGAGCGGTAAATTATTATTATTATTATTACTATTATTATTATTATTATAGTGCAGGCGGGAATTCAAAGCACAACACAATGAGTAATTTAAAGGTAAAATAAAAATACTAATAAATTGCACAATGAAATCTTGATGTCACAAATAGATAGTTACTGTATATACAGTATATATATAACACTGAGAATCATTGAACAGTTAATGCACAATTATTTTGAATGTTAATTTTGAAATTAACTTGTGCTGCATTTCATAAATTTTCAACACGGGAAAGGAAAAAATAAAAATACTGAACAGAATATGGAAACAGTCATGACCCGCCTGGCGGCAAATCTTGGAACAAGCGATGCACAAAGCTAAACTTTTTCGTATCATGCCAGCTCTGCTCATTTCCACAGCACGGAGGAAATGCACAGCAACTTGGGCATTTAGGAGGGTGAAGGTGGTGACTCGGTGATATGAAGCTTAGTGAAGTACAATATGAAGTACAATACCACTTCTACTGTAAATGTGTGTGCCTTGCACAGATACCCTTCATGTGAGGCACATTCTCTTCTCCCATACCTGTAAAGCTTGGTAGATGAATACATCTAATTATAAACACAATGACACTCTTTTTTTTTTTTTACACAGTACAGGTACATGTAAAATGTCAATCAATACATTGTCATTTGAATGAATTAATGATTTGCTGTAGAAATATTTTTAATGTTAGTACTGTATACTTAGTCAGCCTTGCCTACAACAGTACATTCTTTAGGCTACATTTTACACACACTATTGCAATCTACAGTATGGTACATTGAGAAAATACATTTACTGTAGTATGTAATACTGAACTTCTGTATTTAAATAAATAAAAAGTGACTAATACTGTAATTACAATACTGCTGTAGTGTCATAATACAGTATAAAAAGAATACTAAAGTATAACTTAATGACTTGCATTGTTATATAATTATTTATTTGTCAATGATGGAGAATGTCATAATTCACAATATCAACTACCATGTAAATGTCATTGGTTGCATAGCAATTCAGTGTATAGGGTATTGGCAACAAAAATACATAGTAATATAACAGTACCATACTGTAATGACCGAAGTATTAACAACTGTACTGTAAAAAAAAATCGGTAGGCTAACAACAACAATAATAATAATAATAATAATAATAATATAATAATAATATTGGCATAATAATAATACATTTGGATAGTCATATCATAAAGTAAAATAAAACACTGAATCATCTAATGCCAAATACTACATTAGTCTAATTGAACTTGTATAAATCTTCCAAAGCAATAAAGATCATTTAAGTAGAATGCCTTAAGCATATAAAGAACAAAGGTTACTGCAATGTGGACAGTTTGACGTACTGTATTTAAGATATTATCACGGCAAACTAAACCACTGTGAAACATGGTGTTGAATTTATCACAATTTTTTAATTAATGCTATATATGTACTCAATCTCTACTGCAAGTATATTTTTATAATTAATGCTATATATGTACTCAATCTCTACTGCAAGTAAATTTTTGTTCAGTCATATCAGGTTAATTTGTTACATTGTACTGTAATTTGTTTTAATTTGTGTTAAGCTTTTAGATTGTTAATTAAAGTAGTTTTGTTATCTTTATAGATTTTGCTGCGAAAAATTCAAGAGGCCAAGCCTTCTCGGGATGTAACTGCGTCTCGTTCTTCCCGTCAACGGACATCACATGGCCTCCGTCCAACATCTAGCCTTCCTACCCCAAATGGGTCATGTGGTGCTTCAGCCCGTACAGCACCAGGTCACGTCAACACACCTACTCCTCGCAAAGAGACAGCTCTGTGAGATTGCTAGTTAGTAAAGAGAGTTCAGTTTTGCATGGCACATGGATTGTGCTTTGCCAAACTTGGCTCTCTGGCACTGGGTTTTAATTGCCAATAAATCATTGGCTCCGATCATCTCTTGCATTGCTGACCTTGGCTCAATGTAGATGCATTCAGCTGTTTTTATGCAGTCTTTTACTTGAAGGTGTCCAGTTCATATTCCTTTTGGTACCATGAAGGTGTCCAGTCAAGTTATTTCCATGCTCTAAGGTTGTTAGAAATACATTTTTTGAGGGCATTGGAACTATACCCTTTAGGCGTACAACTGTTTACTCTACTTTCAATGTCAGCACTAATGTTTTTAAGGAGGAATAATTGCACAAATTGTGCTGTTGCTTCCCATTCATATAAAAATTGTTCTTACCAAGATAATCAAAGAATGGTAGGGCAAAAATGTTTCATATTCCGAAGTGTTGTAATGTATTAATGTGTGATTTGATATTGTAGTTACTTTATTGATAAAAATTACACTAACGGGAGGAATTATTAGAGTTTGTATAAAATATCAAAAATTCCTAATGCAGAAATTGTCCAAAATTGCTCTAATGTACTTTACATTTGCAGTGAATGCACTGATATATTTTGGTAGGAAGTATACTGTGCCATTAACCTATTGAGTGCATTCATAATATGCAGTGTTAACCTCTTAAGTACATACTGAAGAATTTTCTGTAAAAGGGTTTTGTTACTGTGTAACATCACATACATATACCTCTGTTAATTTATACTTTCCTCCTTGTGTATATTTGATGAAGTAACAAGTCATTCTTTTCACACAAGTTTTTTTAGTGCAAGTAACTGGTGACTGCTTTCACTTGCTAGCCAAATCAACATGCAGAAATACAACAGGAAATGTTTCAAGCATTGTTATTGCAGCCTTTACACTAGAATGTGTGAAGATGGTCACCTGCTGAAATATTTGGGGAAAATCTTCATGTTGCCTGGCTTCAGTATGAAATAAAGGTGACATAAATAGATAGCAATGTCACTTAATGTATGACTGAAAGCTCAACCTGCTCCTCCCATGCGTAAAAGTATAAATGATAATGGTATGCATGTCTTTTGCAAGAGAAACAAAGGATTGCAGGATACTGGGAGGTCCCCCCACTACCTCTAGACTGATGAGCTTGTTCATGCTTACATTCATAAACACTTGGCCCATGTTCATATTGAATGAATGGTGCAACCATTTATCTCAACCCTCATTACACTACTGTAATGCTGCTAATACATTCCACACATAGTAAATCATTATTTTGGGGCATATTTAAAGTGTCCTGTTTAATAATAACGTCCTTGGACACTTGGAAAATTGACCAACGAATAGAGGACCATCCTGTGTGGTGGGTGTAAAGTTTATTCCTAACAAGTAGGCATGATAGTGGCAATCAAGAATATCAGCTTGTATGGATAACATACTGTACACTTAGTGTGTTCCAAAATGTGTTGTTGGTGTTGTACATAGAATATTAAGGAAAAGTACTAGATGGCATCATTGATGAATTGAGTTTGAGCATTGTACAATTGACCCGATGTGTAAAAATCGCATCTTTAACATGAACTATTCTGAACTTTTATAATTTGAAACATAGAAACTGCTTTGTAAAATCTGTGTTCTCAAATTTAGGGGACTGTTATTAGGATTTGATATCCATGAAATTGCTTACCAAAATGTTAAATAAAAGCTGTATGGGTTATACTTGACATGCACTGCTCAAATATAGTTCACTTTAAACCATCTCAAAACTGCTCATCTCTGTGCTGCTTTTTCACCCCAATTTTGGTTACCACACCATCTTCCTCTCTGCTACTTTGCCCAGATCCATTTGATTTTAAGAAGCATTGAAGGAAATGGTCATGTGGTTAGCATGTGGGGTTAGCATGTGGCATTTTTAGCAGATGAGAATTATAAATAGTTGTCCCTGCTATAATTTTTCACAAAAATCAACATGCCGGGATAATTATCAGCCAAAGTAATGTGTAAAATTTTAAGGGTCATGATTCCTGTCTTTACATATGTTTTTTAATGAAGATACTTTAACTTTATAAAGGTTGGGATTTTTAACTAACAAAATTTCAAATATTCAACTAGGAACATTTATTTTAAAAGGTGAAACAATTGACTTATTTATCAAGCCCCGCATTGGCGCATATACAGTGCTCAGAATGGTAAGCAAGTTAAAAATATGTTAGGGTTGATAAGGCTCGATATGACCTTTCTAATTACTGTACTCAAACTTGACATTTAGATTGCAGGTATGGTTTTAAGTGTGTATTCATGACAATATTAACATGACGCCTTCACCTCCAGGTCTAGTGTAAATGCACAAAGAAAAATCAGAAATTTTTTGTGATCATTAAGTACATGGCATCTATACTTAAAAATGTTCCAAGGGCCACCACAACAGTATGAACTAGTGACGGGTATTGAAGTTTGTTCTTGTGTATAATACTAGCCAGCTATTTGAAATTGAAACCATACTGTCACTAAAGGTGTTCATCGTATGGAAAGGATGAAATGGTTATTTATACATACATTTATAAATATATACACAACTGCCTTGTTAATGTGACAGGAACAAAGTCCTCTTAGCTTGGTCTGGTGATTCACCAAACGTATTTTTTACCTTTACTTTATAAAGGAAAACAATGCCTATGTCATACCAGTCTTGAGTGCATAATTCCTTGCCCTGTCACAGGAATTTCATCCTTATTAATCTAGTCAGATGATCTTATTTTGTGGACCTGGCACATCCATGCCCTGAGTTTTTGAACAGCATTTGAGTTGTGTACATTTTAGGCTTATTTAATCATGGAAATCTTATCTTGATAATTCACTGGTACAAAGGAAGTATATTTAGATTATTAAACTACAGATCTCAAGTGCTGGATGAGCCTGGGCCCAGGATGTCCATCATGCTTCCAAGTGTTAATAAGATTATGTATTGATCTCTCCTTTTTTTTCGGTCCATACTGCAGCTCATAAACTTGTCAAATCCAAGACCTTGTGTAAATTTTAGTGATATGCCAATGAACCAAAATATTGTAATGATGAGATGAAGTGCTGTGATTTGAGAATGGCACAGAGTATGGAGGGACCATTATAAAAAGGATCATTTATTTCATATTCCACATAAACTTGCCATTATGATGACATTATAGTGGCAAAACTTTAAATAATTTATATGTACAGTTTTTTCTTGAATTGTCTTCAAAGCAATAATGTGTACCAGATACCATTCATAAAATTCATGAAAGTTGTGAAGACTAAGTTCACCATAGAATCAGGCAAACATTTTGGTTCTTTTCAGTTTAATGTACTGTACAGTCTTTACAAGTTCTCTTGTAGCATATGAATAATTATGAATACAAACCTGCACTCTAGGATAATTATTTATATCCTAAGTCCTCAGGTCATTTTTAAGTTATAGGACAACTACTGTTTTTGTATTTATTTTGATGTAAAAAAAAATTTACACCCAAGCATTGTGAGCTGCTTGTAAGAGTTGTGACTTGTACATCGTGTGGAATAAGAATTGACCATTTAAACTGGAGACAATTTTTCATGCCCGCTTAGATTACTATGTAAATATTTTTTTATACTCGTCTTTCATTGTCTGTGAAAACTTTTTGAACAATAAAAACATTGTTGAGAAATTCTTTTATTTTGTACATTTATATTTACAGTTCATACAGTGTTCACATTTGTGTGTGCAGTAAAAAAAAATGCAAACTGAAATATGTACTGTACCTAATAGAACACTAACCATGAATGATGGCCTGTCAATTGATGAATGAGAGGGGTTTTCAGAGGTCAAAACTGCTTACTGCACTTTGATATTTTTCACTAGAGCTCAATTTGCATAAACTTCTATAATCATAAATCCCTATACTTGTCAATATTTGACACCTTTGGTTGTTATTTCCTAATACAAAGGTTACAGTAATGAAATTATGTATATCCAAAGAAATAATGGAATTTAAGAAATTAAATGAATGTTGAGTTGGCAGCTGCCTACAACAGTTGCACATGAAGGGTTAACATCAGTACTTGTATAAGTTCACACTTTTTTATAACTTGAATAACTTTTGCACGATAAATGTGAAAAAATGGGGATTACTCGCCAATAATAGACAAGTAAGGAAAAAGAACTAAACTGACAAAGAAAAAAAGTTATTGAAAAACAAATAAAACTGAATACAGAATTGGAACTCCATGGAAAAAAAAAAGGGAAAGGGGGGGGGGGGGCCTCTAACTTCCAGCTGAACTAGTATTTGAATATGCAAGTGGTGTTGGCTGGATGGTAGAGTTAGTCTCACTTCCTCCAGGTCAGCACTCAATTCCCAACCGACCCAAGTCCCTTTCTCCATCTTGTTCCAAATCCTTATCCCTTCAAAGTGCTATACTGTATAGTCATAACAGCGTAGTGTTTTCTTCTGATAATTACCTTGGCTTGCCTATTCCATTCTCCATTTACTTTGGGCTCTTATTTCTGCATATTTTTTCCTTCCTGGGTGTTTGTTGCTCATCACCAAGTTATTACACTTGCACAAATTTTCATTGTATACAATTTTGCCTATACTGTACTAACTTCTGATGTTTAAAGTCATGTTACAGTATTTTCTTGAATTTGACACCACCTATACTCATCTTTCAGTTACAAGGAGCTCAGTTCAAGGAATTCTCTAAAGATAGTTTTTGGGACAAGGACTGCACAATGGTAGGATTATAGCGAAAATGTGCATCAGTGTAGTAAAAGTTACAGTAATGAAGTGGACAACAAACACTTGGGAAGATGAAACTTATGTAGACAAATGGAGAATAGGCAAGAATTTTTTTATTATAGTGTCTGGTGACATTTCTTTCGGTGAATACTGTTATGGAGTTCAGGCCTGTACAGTATTCCCTATTCCCGCATACAAGGGTCATGACTTCGTTTGTATATAACTAGAAAATGTTGAGTTGATTTTATGCATTTAGGAGCATATTTGCTTTTTGTTAATTTGAGATGAGGCTACAGGCATCTCTATGATAAATATGGTGGAGTGGACCTGGGGAGAGAAGAGCTTTGCCGCCCAGGGGGCAGGGTTCTGATGCATTATGGGGTCAGTGCCAGCTGGGATGTGATTGGCGAAGTTAACCAGTGGCATTGCGTCCCGGGTGTGACACTGCCTGATGTCAGGCATCTATGCTTGAAGGCACGAAAAGAGCTGACTTGCTACCAGTACTCTGAGCCAAGCGGGTGTGTGTGTTCGTGACCTCACCTGTCAGGGAGACATACTGTATAGGCCTCCAGAGAGTACAATTCGGCCAGCTTACGTGCACCTATGATGAGGAAGACCTGTCATCTCCTGCAGGAGTATATTGGGCAGAGCTTTGCTGGTGTGAGGATGACACTAGGGGCCAGAAGCCGGCAGTGACCTGAGAATTGCAGATGCGGTGCTAGGAGGAATCTGGGACATCCTGCAGGCCATGCACATAGGAAGCTGTCTGGGGCTGAATCGGTAGCAGTCCTGGTCTGCAGAAGCTCATCGATCATTTATACAGCGACGAGGCTTCGTGCGAGGCAGCGGACCAGTGTTGAGTGTGTGTGGGTTTGGGGAGGGAGCCAGCCTACAACAGTCTCAACTTGAGATCCAGGGAGGAACATATATAGTGTAGGAGCAATGCCCTGCGTGGAACGAGCAAGCAGATGGCCTGATCGTGGATGTACAGAGAGCCTATCATCACGACATGGAATTTATGCCCTGCAGGATTTGGATGATAAAGTAGATAATTTTCCCCTCCAATTTTCCCCTTGTGTTAGGTAAGGTTGTACACAGAGGATGTGATAACCTTGAATTGTGTGAGAAGTGACAGTGGGAATTATTTCAGTAATATATTGAATAAGAAAAATCAGTGATCATATTTTGTGGCAAAAGTGAAGAGCTGCCAGAAGTGTTGCCATTTAATGAATTTGTTGGAGATTTAACCTGTTTCCTGTGTAGACTATTAATGAGTAAACCCATCGATTTTATTTGTGTTTACTTACTCCCCTCCATTCTCTTTATTGTGTTGTGTTGAGAGAGTTACTGTGCACCACACCATTATAGATACTAGACTGAGGGATTTAAACCCACCACCGAGTTGAAGATTACTTGGCCGTGGAGCAGAGCGAGCCAAGTTGGTGACCTTCATAATACCTTTATGTCGGGCAGCTCCATCTGGATAGCCCTGAGCTTCCGTGTCCACGGACACCCCAGCAAGGAAGCTAGGGAGTGATCGAGTTTCCTCACTTCCTGTGGGAGTGCAAGGCCGGGTTCGGTGAAGAAACTCTACCCCATTGGTGACCGAGGTGCTTCCCAGTGGTGTTCAAGTTCAAGTATGTTTATTGAGATAAGCAAGAAATACATCTCAAAGGGATAGAGTAGCTTAGGCTATTTCTACCCTCCCTGTGGTGAACAAGTGGCATCCAGGAAAGGGGTGCTAAGTCCTGTGACATAAACTGGCAACCTTGCCAGGATAATGCACTGGGGGAGCTAAGACCTGGGACAATACCCATTTAGACTTGCATCATATTTTATGGTCATTTTCTAGAATTTTATCATATTTTCTCCTGATTGTTGCATGTATGTAGTGCCAACTTTCTGGACAGTTAAAGTGTGGTTTCACAGCTACTGTAGATTTTGAGGCCATAAACATTACCTTACTCTCTAATACTTTTAAGGGTTTAGCTTTCTTCTAAAGCTAGTTATGTAATGACACTTTTTTGCTGCTATCCATATTAAGTTATCTGTGAAGACTGATGAGCAGAGACCATAATTTTATTCAGCTCCAGCTGAATAAAAAGGCATATATTACGAGCCGGGGACCGGGCCGTAGGAACATTGAGCCCCGAAATCATCACAAGGTAAGGTAGCAGAGTCCAATCATCCTCTCATCTTGATCCATATACTTTACAACTAATAAGCTGGGAACAGAGCCCTCAAATCTAATCTAATATAAACCTTATTCAAATTTCATGTACATATATAGTACTTAAAAACACATTTCATTCACTTCTACACAAGTGAAAAACCTTAATAACCTGAAATGGTTATAACCTTAACCATTTCATTTCAGACATTCATAAAACACTTTAATTTTCTGTATAGTTAACCATTATTAACTTGAGATCAAATACATTATATGGGTTACATATCAATATCCTCTTATCTTTCCTTGCTGCTTGCTTCTAATTACTTTGTTCCTTTGAATGCAACTTCCATATTCTACAGGGCAATTAGCTGAGAGCTAATTGCTCTGTATTTTCAATACTCATCCTATCACCCTTGATTTGGACAAAATTAGGAATGCTGTAGTCTTATCTTATTTTTTTTTTTTTGTCCAATCATCTGGCAGCTTCCCTATACAAGAATGCACACTTTTTTTTTTTTTTTACATACAGAGAACATATACGGCATGCATAGACAAGATAAAGCACCTAAATTACAGTATTGGGATCGTCTCAAAGTTCTCCAATCGTACTCACTAGAAAGGAGACAAGAGAGATACCAAATAACATACACATGGAAAATACTGGAGGGACAGGTCCCAAATCAGCACAGTAAAATAACAACGTACTGGAGTGAACAATATGGAAGAAAATGCATAATAGAACTAGTGAAGAGCAGAGATGCCATAGGCACAATCAGAGAACACTGTACTGTACTGTATAAACATCAGAGGTCCGCTGTTGTTCAACGTCCTACCAGTGAGCATCAGAAATATTGCTGGAACAACCGTGGACATCTTCAAGAGAAAACTAGATTGTTTTCTTCAAGGAGTGCTGGACCAACTGGGCTGTGGTGGGTATGTGGGCCTGAGGGGCCGCTCCAAGCAACAGCCTGGTGGACCAAACTCTCACAAGTCAAGTCTGGCCTCGGGCCAGGCTTGGGGAGTAGAAGAACTCCCAGAACCCCATCCATTCCAAGAATGCCAATGGTAAGGTTCAAGCCAAGAAAACACATGTGAGAATGACCATAGAGGGAAAAACAAGAGATCATTCATAAACATGAAAAATTGTACACATGTTGTTGAACTAGCTAGGCTGTACAATAAATCTATGTTAACAATATGCACTGTACTTGCTAAGAAAAAGGACATTATGAGTGCTAAAGTGGCAAAAGGCGTATCAACAATCACGAAACAAAGAAAACAAACACCTTGAGGATGTTGAAAAGTTGTTATTAATTCACCCAGAGCAAGCTGTAGCAGGCCGTTGTGTTAATTTTTTAGTGACAATGTTATGTCTCACTTCAGACAAGTGTTACAACATAGGGAAAAACAAGTGTCACTAGACAGGTTTTTAGTGAGAAAAACAAGCAGTGAGCCACAAGCAGGTCCTAGTGGTATGCAGGGAAAACGTGCCAGAGTGTGTATCCCAGAGAAGTCATCACTGCCTGATGTTATAATGGAAGGGGACTCCTCTTCATAACATTAACACTGCTCCTCCATCCCCCCTTCTCACCATACGCCAACAAGAGTCATCAATAAAAGTAAGTAATAACTTGTATGTACTTTAGTACTGAAGATTTGGGTGAATTAGGAATAAAATTTACTTTGAAAGTTAATTTTTTGGGAAGTCTGGAACGGATTAATTCAATTTCCATTATTTCTTATGGGGAAATTCGCTTCAGTTTACGAATATTCGGCTTACGAGCTGTCTCTGGGAACAGATTAAATTCGTAAGCTGAGGTACCACTGTATTTATTTTGATGTAGAAAACATTAACACACAAGCAGCCCTGGATTAACCATTAAACAAAATATACATGTGCATAGGGCCTGTATAGGCCCTAAGCACATGCCCCCTAAGGGTCCTAGGACCCCTTAAAGGGGCCCTGACGGCTGAGTGGACAGTGCTCGGGATTCATAGTCCTAAGGTTCTGGGTTCGATCCCTGGTGGAGGCGGAAAGAAATGGACACAATTTCTTTCACCCTGATGCTCCTGTTCACCTAGCAGTAAATAGGTACTTGGTAGTTAGACGGCTGTTACGGGCTGGTCTTGCATGGGAATGTGTAACAAATAGGAGGCCTGGTCGAGGACCGAGCCACAGGGACGCTAAGCCCCAAAATCATCTCAAGATAACCTCAAGATATTTAACCTCAAGTAAAGAAGGGCTTCCCAGAGTTATTTGCTAGTGCCAGACTTACAGTGGACCATGGTGCAAGTTGCAGCTGAACCAGAACCTATAAAAAGGCAGCTCCACCTCAAATGAACAAATATTAAAATTAATAATATTACTGTATATTATTGAAAAGGTTAATATATTTTATTCTTTGGAATACAAAAAATTAAAATCTGGCAACTGCCACATGGTCCATGGAGCAGCCAGGCTTGCTTTAGAAACGTGTTCAGTACAACAGTACTTGTCAAGTGTCACTTGAGAGTGAAGTCACCATCAGATTAATTTTGAGGATATGATCAAAGACTGCAATTATAAAATGCAGGAAAAAACTTTTTTGTAGTATAAAGTTACAAGCAAGCAACAATAAACATTATTTTGCATCTTTGATTCATGTAAGTTAAAATACTATGTATCTTCAAGGTAAGAAAGCAATGGAATCATATGTGTTAAAAGTAATGATATTTATTCACTAGAATAAAGTACTGTATATACAGTTTATTACAGTATTGTTTATTTTGAATTACATATACTGTATATGGGGGGTTACCATAATCTTTCCAGTGCTTAGGGCCTATAAAGGTCTTAATCCAGCCCTGACACAAGCACTGTAAGCTGCTTCCAATTTTGGAGTTGTGACTACGCTGCATGCGACTCTATTATTGTGCATAACTCTACACTGTCCTGCTTGATACCTGCTTGATGGGGTTCTGGGAGTTCTTCTACTCCCCAAGCCCGGCCCGAGGCCAGGCTCGACTTGTGAGAGTTTGGTCCACCAGGCTGTTGCTTGGAGCAGCCCGCAGGGCCACATACCCACCACAGCCCGGCTGATTCGGAACTTCTCTTAGAAAACAGTTCAGTTTTCTCTTGAAGATGTCCACGGTTGTTCCGGCAATATTTCTTATAGTCGCTGGGAGGACGTAGAACAACTGCGGACCTCTGATGTTTATACAGTGCTCTCTGATTGTGCCTATGGCACCTCTGCTCTTCACTGGTTCAATCTTGCATGTTCTTCCATATCGTTCACTCCAGTACGTTGCCATTTTACTGTGTAGATTTGGGACCTGGCCCTCCAGTGTTTTCCATGTGTTTATTATTTGGTATCTCTCTCGTCTCCTTTCTAGAGAGTACATTTGGAGAGCTTTGAGACGATCCCAATAATTTAGGTGTTTTATCTCGTCTATGCGTGCCATATATGTTCTCTGTATTCCCTCTATGTCCACGACTACATTGTGCATGACTCTACACTGTGCATGACTACATTGTGCATGACTCTACACTATGCATGATTAAATTGTGTATGACTACACTGTGCATGATTACATTGTACACGACTACACTATGCATGACTACACTGTGCATGACTTTACATTGTGCATAACTACACTGTGCATGACCTTACACTGTGCATGATTACACTGCATGATTACATTGTGCATGACTACACTGTGCATAACTACACCGTGCATGACCTTACACTGCGCATGACTACACTGTGCATGACTACATTGTGCATGGCCTTACACTGCATGACTTTACACTGTGCATGGCCTCACACTGTGCATGGCCTTACACTGCATGATTATGCTGTTCATAACTACACTGTGCATAACTACTGTGCATAACTACACTGTGCATGATCTTATACTGTGCATGACCATACACTGTGCATGACTACACTGTGCATGACTACACTGGCATGACTACATTGTACATGACTACACTGTGCATGACTACACTGTACATAACTACATTGTGCATGACCTTACACTGTGTATAACTACACTGTGCATGACTATGCTGTGCATGACCTTACACTGTGCATGACTACACTGTGCATGGCTCTACACTTTGCATGACTACACTGTGCATGACTCCTACACTGTGCATGACTCCTACACTGTGCATGACTACACTGTGCATGACTCCTATACTGCGCATGACTACTACACTGTGCTTGACTACTACACTGTGCTTGACTACTACACTGTGCATGACTACTACACTGTGCTTGACTACTACACTGTGCTTGACTACTACACTGTGCATGACTACTACACTGTGCTTGACTACTACACTGTGCATGACTACTACACTGTGCATGAGTACTACACTGTGCATGACTACTACACTGTGCATGATTATACTGTGCATGACTCTACACTGTGCATGACCCTACACTGCACATGATTGTACTCTGTGCATGACCCTACACTGTGCATGACCCTTACACTGTGTATGAGGGCACCTGACAGCTGGGTGGACAGCGCTTCGGATTCACAGTCCTGAGGGTCCGGGTTCGATCCCCGGTGGAGGCGGAGATAAATGGGCAAAATGTTTCATTCACCCTGATACCCCTGTTTCCTAGCAGTAAATAGGTACCCAGGAGCTAAACAGCTGCTACGGGCTGCTTCCTGGGGATGTGTAACAAAAAGGGGGCCTGGTCGAGGTCTGGGCTGCAGGAACGCTAAGCCCCGAAATCATCTCAAGATAACTTTATGATGACCCTACACTGTGTATGGCTCTACTCTGCATGACCCTACACTATGCATGGCCCTATACTGTGCATGACCCATACACTGCACATAACCCTACACTATGCAAGGCCCTATACTGTGCTTGACTCTACACTGTGCATGACCCTACACTGTGCTTGGCCCTACACTGTGCATGATCCTACACTGTGCATGACCCTATACTATCCATGACCCTACACTGTACATGACCCTACACTGTGCATGACCCTACACTGTGCATGACCCTACACTGTTCATGACCCTACACTGTACATGACCCTACACTGTGCATGACCCTACACTGTGCATGACCCTACACTGTGTATGACCCTACACTGTGCATGACCCTACACTGTGTATGACCCTACACTGTGCATGACCCTACACTGTTCATGACCTTACTGCTTGTGACCCTATTTTAAATACAATAAGAATTTATCATTTACACTGAAGAAAATTTTTCTTGCTGGCTTAATTGCAATTAAATATTTCTGTATACTCTTCTTTCATGGTAAAAACTTTTAAACAATAATATCATGGATGAATTTTTTTATTTGTACATTGATTTTTACAATTAATATTTACATTACTATGTACAGTAACAAAACAGCACAAAATAAAAAAAAAACATTCCATTAATATACCTAATATGAACAACTTTAAGGTTAACGCATGTGTGAGTACACACTTGCATTCGTAAATGACTGTTTCATAATCTTTGGAACCTTGCCCCATCTGGAAACATGCAGGAGGGTGGTGGCCATACAGTATTTAGATTCTTCCTGAGATATTTAAAATGCCTTCATGTACTTATCAAAGAATTAGTGTGTGATTGCATGATAAAGAAGACTGATGACAAAAGTATTCCTCTTAGTAAGCATATATGAATAAAAAGAAATATGAACTAGACAAAGAAAAATGTCGCACTTGGTGAAAATGAATGTTTCTTTCTGAGTTGATCCCTCAGTTGCTCCTCTGAACAAGCAATATAAGGGCTCACCAGGACTCAACTTTTCACTCACTAAGTCTTAAAAAAAATTTTCCTTGATAAATTACTTTGCAAATGAACTTGGTACAGGAAATAGGGGAGGAAAATACTGGAGAGTAACTTGATCCACCACCTAGTGATCATTTGCTACAAAACAATGTCCAAACATATTTCAAAAATTCCCTTCAGAAATAATTAAAATATCCAGAAAATTAAAATATTCCTCCAGCAAACAACATTTTAGTTATAAGCTGCTTCACCAATCAACACCGGCTACTACAACAGATTCAAGGAAGCTCTGTATTGAAAGAGGAAGCGTCAGAGGTAGAATTCATGAACGACAGAGCCCGAGTGCATGGAAAGATTGTGTGAAACCATGGTTCAGCTTCAGTGGAAGCCTCAGGATCCCTCATGGAATTAGTAGAATCCCAGGTTGCAATCCTTTTACCATGTCATGGTCCAGTTGTCTAAGGCATGTGCTTGGGAGAACCCAGAGCATAGGTTCGAATCCTCATCACGGCTCCTACAGATTTACAACTGACAAAGTTATTGCTATGATAGGGTGACAAGTGGTTTAGTCTGACTAGTGGACTTTGTCTGGACTTTGGTGGACCTGTCTGTCACTGGTTTGGGGATTGACCAAGGGGGCCTAGCTCAGAAAAAACGGACAAAGAACCTATAAACTATTATTGAATGTTCGATGAAGAAAACTGAACAGCCAGTAGAGTGGAATTGCAAAGTGAATTTAGCTAAGGAGAAAAATTATCCATAGGAAAAGATGCCTAATTTATTGACACCTTGACTAGTGCTTGAATAGGCAAGTGGTGCCAGCTGGCTTACTGCCTGGTACAAATTGTTTAGAACAAAAACTTCACTTTCTGCACCAAGAAGAATATAATTATTATTCAGGAGTGGCCAGGATTCAAAATGCTTAAATTGGTAAAATGCTTGTATACTAAACTCACACCTTTTCCCATCTCTTAATGTGATGTCTAATGTATAGTTGTTCTAGCCACCATAATATGAGCACCATTATTCTTTTACCGGGTAAAACATTCACTGCTGCCACAAACAAGTGAACATCATTCTTACAACCATTTCAACCTGCATTGCCAATATATCAGGAATGTTCTTTAAGAAACACATATTATTTATGTATATATATAATATATATAAAATATATATATATATATATATATATATATATATATATATATATATATATATATATATATATATATATATATATATATATATATAATATATATAAAATATATATATATATATGTCGTACCTAGTAGCCAGAACTCACTTATATGCCTACTATGCAAGGCCCGATTTGCCTAATAAGCCAAGTTTTTATGAATTAATTGTTTTTCGACTACCTAACCTAACCTAACCTAACGTTTTCGGCTACCTAACCTAACCTATAAAGATAGGTTAGGTTAGGTTAGGTAAAGTTGGTTAGGTTCGGTCATATATCTACTTTAATTTTAACTCCAATAAAAAAAAATTGACCTCATACATAATAAAATGGGTAGCTTTTTCATTTCATAAGAAAATAATTAGAGAAAATATATTAATCCAGGAAAATTTGGCTTATTAGGCAAATCGGGCCTTGCATAGTAGGCTGAGAAGTGCGTTCTGGCTACTAGGTACGACATACATACATATTATATATATATATATATATATATATATATATATATATATATATATATATATATATATATATATATATATATATATATATATATATATATATATATATATATATATATATATAATGTCATACCTAGTAGCCAGAACGCACTTCTCAGCCTACTATGCAAGGCCCGATTTGCCTAATAAGCCAAGTTTTCATGAATTAATTGTTTTTCGACTACCTAACCTAACCTAACCTAACTTTTTCGGCTACCTAACCTAACCTATAAAGATAGGTTAGGTTAGGTTAGGTAGGGTAGGTTAGGTTCGGTCATATATCTACGTTAATTTTAACTCCAATAAGAAAAAATTGACCTCATACATAATGAAATGGGTAGCTTTATCATTTCATAAGAAAAAAATTAGAGAAAATATATTAATTCAGGAAAACTTGGCTTATTAGGCAAATCGGGCCTTGCATAGTAGGCCGAGAAGTGCGTTCTGGCTACTAGGTACGACATATATATATATATATATATATATATATATATATATATATATATATATATATATATATATATATATATATATAATTTATTTGTTGAATATAACCGAAAGGGTAAGATTAATGATTCTAACATGAATCTTTTCAACATTTCTTATATTTTTCTTCGCTGCCAAGCGAAGTTGAAAAATAAACTCTCCAAAGTTCATTTCACACTTTTTATTTTGGTCTGATGCCTGGGGATGCATTTTGCAAGGTCACTCCTTACAGTCTCAAAGACAAGTTTACCATGTTTAGCACTGGCTTATATTCTCTTTGGGTGAGGTGGTATAGAACAAGTGGATGAATGGCATAACATTGGGGATATTGATTGGGTATTAAATGTATCAATATGGGCAGCTTATGTTCTTGTGGCCGCTTGTTCTTGGATCGAAGGCAGGGTCATTGGATCCTGTCTCTGTGCTGGCTCGGAGTATTAAAGTGGGTAGAATGTAATTATGTATTATGTGTTAACTGGCTGCTGATTGCTGGCCTTGACTTTTTGATGTGTAGTGCATCGCTGATGTCTAGTCTTCTGTTGTCGTTATACCTGTTGATTATTTCAGTGTTGCTTGTTAAGATGTCTTTGGTGATGGTCTGGTTGTGTGTGGAGATCATATGCCCCTTGATGGAACCCTGTTACTTGTGCATTGTTAATTGCCTAGAGAGAGATGTTGTGGTCTTGCCTATATACCGAGATCTTTGGGGCTGACAGTCCCCAAGTGGGCATGTGAAGGCATAGACGATGTTGGTTTCTTTTAAGGCGTTCTGCTTGGTGTCTGGAGAGTTCTTCATAAGTTGGCGGTCTTCTTGTTTTTGTAATATACTGTTAATTGTATCTTCTGATTGGTGTCTGAGGGATAATGTTCTATCAATATCTTTCAGGACGCTTTCCTCCATTTTATAAGTCGTGGAAAAGATGTTCCTGTAAAACAATCTGATAGGGGGTACTAGTGTTGTGCTGGTCGCATCTTCATAGGTTGCATGACGTGTCAACTTTCTTTTAATGACATATTCAACATAACCGTTAGAGAAGCCATTATTGACTAGGATCTGCCTTACTCTACAGAATTTCTCATCGCCCTGCTTCCAACCAGAGCTGTGAGTAAGAGCTTGATTGACGTAGGCGTTGATAACACTCTGCTTGCACCTGTCCGGGCAGTCACTATTAGCATCAAGGCACATTCCTATGTTCGTTTCCTTAGTGTAGACTGCAGTATGAAAGCATCCATTCCTTTCTGCGACTGTTACATCTAGAAAGGGCAGCTTCCCATTACTCTCCATTTCGTAAGTGAAACTTAACGCCGAATTTTGCTCGAATGCCTCCTTCAGCTAGTGCAAACGTCCGACATCAGGTACTGTACCTGCATAAATATGTCATCAACATACCTGCAGTATATGGCAGGTTTTAAGTCCATGTGAACTAGGTGCCCATGTAAAAATTACCAGGCACCATAGACCCACTGCTCTATGGTGCCCATGTAAAAATTCGCAACCAGGACACCTAGGGAAGAACCCATGCCGACCCCATCCACTTGTTTATACTGTACATGTGCCCATCGGGAGAGGCAAGAAGGGTGCCTCTTTCATGCAAGCTTAAAGTAAGTTCCTCAGTATGCTTTCTGGTATGTCCAGAGGGGTACAAGCCAGATCACGATACACTCCATCCATCATCATCCCAATTGTCTCATGCACGGGCACATTAGTAAACAGGGACTCCACATCCAGAGGCTCTCATCCCCCGTGGCTTGTGCTCCCTGCAATAAGTCAACAAATTCTTTGGAGAATTTAGGCTGAAAGAACAAGGCACATAAGGAGTCAGTATGCAGTTGAGTCACTTAGCCCTTCTGTATGTAGGTGCGGGTATCTGGGTGATGATTGGCAGAAGTAGGTTTCCGGATTTGTGGGTCTTGATATTTCCACATGCATAACCTGGTTTGTATTACCCGGTAACCTTTGACAGGTGGAGTCCAGATTTCTTGGCATTCACAGTTTCAATCAATCTGTTTACCTTCGTTTTCAATTCAGCTGTAGTATCCCTTGTGACCCTTTGGAATTTAGTTTGGGCAGAGAGGACGAGGTTCATTTTTGCCAGATAGTCATTTTTTTTAAAAATGACATACAGGTACATGTATATTGGCGACTTGTCACCTCTCCTGATGACTATCTCCTTATTCTCAGGAAGGCCCTTAGCTGCCACTTGGAGCTCGGGGGACAGTATGGTGCTTCTGTAGTTACCTCAAATCTTTCCTTCCTCTGCAATAAGTTCCGCTTGCAAGGTGTCTTTAGTGGTATTCTTCTTTTGCATCTCAAGGTCATATATGTCGTCTAATAGGATCTCCAACTCCACTTTCCAGGCCATCTCACTTGGTCTGGACATAACGTGACAGTTAATTCCCAGATTTAAGAATGTGATTTGGTCCTCAGCGAGGTTGATTTCCAGCAAGGTTTAAGAAGCCATCTCTAGGTCTACCTTTTTGGTCATATTCAACAATATATGTTTACAAGAAAGACTGCTACCAAAATAAATAAATATATATATATTTATATATATATAAATAAATAAATTACGTTTCCTTATCTTCTTTGGCTTGATCACTTTCTGAAATTTGAGAAAATCTATTTAGAATGTACAGTACAAAGTGTGTTAAAAACATGAGCCATGAGTCAATCAAGGCAAAATTTTTCTCTCAACTCAGAGGCAAGAAATCTGTTCCTAGAGCTAAAAATCAACAAACGCAAGTCTTCTTCCAAAAACCAGCGTTGAATGTAATGAAACACCATTTTCTGGGTGAGTCCCGGAGTCACCCCAAAGCTATCCAGGCTGAATGGATATGTATAACTTTCTGACATCAGTCAAAGTGCTAGGAGTTCTTGCCTACCGGGGACCACGAGCCAGAACTTGGCCCACTCAGAGAGGCACAAGGAGCAATGGCCTATAGAAACCCCTCGTGTGGTTGGGAGCATTCTATGTCTGCCATCGGCCGGGATAGGCACCCCAAAACAAACCCCTATTCTGGTTAAAATATGGCTACCGAAAGCCGAACGAGTGGACAGAACTCCCCAAACAAAATTATCTAACTAAATTATCTAAACAGAGGGAGAGAGGGATGCCGGGGAGCCTCCGGGACTCACCCAGAAAATGGCGTTTCATTACATTCAACGCTGGTTTTCTGGGGGAAGCCTCGTCGGCTCCCTGGAGCTACCTCACCACAGTTAAGTAAAAAAGGGAAGGACCCGGGAGGCGGACGCCACGCGCCCTAATCTAAAACAAAACCACAGACGAAAAAAACAAACCCTGCAGACATCCCGGGAGACCCGAACCCTAGAAGAGGAATAAGGGAAGGAAGGGAACCCGGGCAAACCAAAACGCGCCTATGACCCCAGAGGCCACGAAGTGCCGTGAACAGCGAAGAGCCGCAACCAAACAACAAGAAAGCCCCCCCTGGCCTGACCAACCAAGCAACAACCCAAAGACCAAACCGAGGAGAAGAAAAAGAGACCACCCGGGCCAACAACCAGGACGGCACTGGAAACGCAAGAGCAGGCCGGATTGGAAACAACTCCCAAGACAGCATGCGGAACGGAGGAGAAGGAACAGCAACACCGACCGCAAGCTGGAGCGGCTCCACCAGCGCCACCCAAGACAGTATTGTACATGGTACCAGAAGACAGTCCCAGAACAACCCCAAAGGGAAAGACAAGACAACCCTATCAGAGACCGAAGAACCCTTCACAGTGATAGGAAAACCAGAAGGATCACCAGGATAAACCACTCACAGGTGGGCGGTGAAACGCAGTGAAGCACGGTGAAGCATGTAGGAGGGAGACCAACAATGCAGCCACCGATGCTCACACAAGCGACGAGAAACCAGATAAAAACCGAGACGTGAAGACTCGAGGGGAGGAATGAACCAGCCCTGCACCGGATGGGACCGATCTGCAAAAAGGAGGCGGAGCTGCTGGAAGACCCACAGGACCAAAACCAAAGAAAGCAGCAGGGTTCACTAAGGAAAGCCAAAACCAAAGAAAGCAGCAGGGTTCACTAAGGAAGGCCAAAACCAAAAGGAATGGCCACCAGGGAACCAGGAAAACCAACCCCAGCGAACCAAAGGAACCAACCAGAGTGAGCAGAAACGCCCCGTCCTGGTGGGAACCTCCCCCCAACCCCCAGGACCCCTAAAGGACCAACAAGACCAAACACCGAAAAGCCAGGGCCCAGTTAGAGGCCAACGAAGACAGCGGGCACCACAAAGGAAAACACGAGACGCAAAACGAAAAACAGCGACCCTGCCAATCCAAAGGAGCAGTGCAACCAGCTCCAGCAGGGAAGAACGACTCACATATCTTTGAAGGAGACCTGAGGGGAACCACGCAGGACGCGAATTGCAGGCAAACAAAAACGTACGGTCCGGAAAAGGAACAAGCAAAAGCCGGAACCAGGACTGGAATCCCAGCTACCAGACCCAAAAAGGGAAACCAGTATGGCAGGATCGGTGGACCGGAAGTCCACAACTCCCCCCAGACAGTGCAACACAGAAGCCTGCAGTGAGACAAAAAAAAGTGAGGGAACATAGTACCAAAACGGAACACTGGGGCAGTCCAAAAGCAGGGAACTGAACTTGGGACAGAGGCCCACCTCAGCACCCAACAACAGTATAGCCAAGAAGAACCGACCCAGAAGCACAGCCATGTGTAGCTGAGGAGGAGGAAAACGAGAACAAGCAAAGAAAAAAACGAAAACGGACCAAGTAGCCGCCGGGAAAGCAAAGGACTGGAACTTGCCCGAAACTTTATACCTGTACATATGAGTGACTGCAGGCAATGGAAATACTAGCACCAACAAGCAATCCAACAGCACATTCGTATATCAACTGTGTAAGAACTATACCTGAATAAAAAGGCAAATTTGAATTTTGAATGTGGAAAGTACACCACCAACCACAAAGTGTGAAGTGGGAGGACGCCCACATACAGCGGGACACCATGGATATCAGGGTGCAGCCAGGCACCGAAGACAGGCAAGGAAGAAGTGTCCAGAGCAGAGACCAAGCAAGGAAGGAGGACACAGAAGCACGGACCGAGGGAACAAAGGAGTGCCAAAATACAGGGAAAAGACCCAGGTGCAAGCACAACCAGGCAAGTACCCCACCAAAAGTCGAGACCCAGCACCTGGCCGACAGAGCCCCCAGACAGTACAACTTCACCTGCAGAGTGGAGGCATGACCGAGCCACAACACAGTCGAGCAGAGTAACATACCAGGAGCAACGCCAGAGGCCTGCCCGAAACGGTATATGCACCAAAGGCAGGAGGTACCTGGTTGATGGGGTTCTGGGAGTTCTTCTACTCCCCAAGCCTGGCCCGAGGCCAGACTTGACTTGTGAGAGTTTGGTCCACCAGACTGTTGCTTGGAGCGGCCCCTCAGGCCCACATACCCACCACAGCCCAGTTGGTCCAGCACTCCTTGAAGAAAACAATCTAGTTTCCTCTTGAAGATGTCCACGGTTGTTCCGGCAATATTTCTGATGCTCACTGGTAGGACGTTGAACAACCATGGACCTCTGATGTTCATACAGTGTTCTCTGATTGTGCCCATGGCACCTCTGCTCTTCACTGGTTCTATTCTGCATTTTCTTCCATGTCGTTCACTCCAGTACATTGTTATTTTACTGTGCAGATTTGGGACCTGCCCCTCCAGTATTTTCCATGTGTATATTATTTGGCATCTCTCGTCTCCTTTCTAGTGAGTACATTTGGAGAGCTTTGAGACGATCCCAATAATTTAGGTGCTTTATCTCGTCTATGCATGCCGTATATGTTCTCTGTATTCCCTCTATTTCAGCAATCTCTCCTGCTCTGAAGGGCGAAGTGAGTACTGACCAGTACTCAAGACGGGACAACACAAGTGATTTGAAGAGTACAACCATTGTGATGGGATCTCTGAACTTGAAGGTTCTCGTAATCCATCCTATCATTTTTCTGGCTGACGCAATACTTGCTTGGTTATGCTCCCTAAACATTAGGTCGTCGGACATCATTATTCCCAAATCCTTGACATGTTGTTTTCCTACTATGGGCAGATTCGATTGCATTTTGTACCCTGTATTATGTTTCAGATCCTCATTTTTGCCGTATCTGAGTACCTGGAATTTATCACCGTTAAACAGAATTTATCATCGTTAAAACTTTCTTAATATCTATTTGTAGTTTATCAATGTCTTCAGCAGAGGTAATTTTCATGCTGATTTTTATATCATCTGCAAAGGATGACACGAAGCTGTGACTTGTATTTTTGTCTATATCTGATATGAGGATAAGGAACAGCAGTGGTGCAAGGACTGTACCTTGAGGTACAGAGCTTTTAACTGCGCTCGGACTCGATTTTACTTGATTGACTGTTACTCTTTGTGTTCTGTTCGACAGGAAATTGAATATCCATCGTCCTACTTTACCAGCTATACCCATTGACCACGTTTTGTGTGCAATAACTCCATGGTCACATTTGTCGAATACCTTTGCAAAATCTGTGTATATGACATCTGCATTATGTTTTTCTTCTAATGCCTCAGTGATTTTGTCATAGTGGTCAAGTAGCTGTGAGAGGCATGATCTTCCTGCTCTAAATCCATGTTGGCCTGGATTGTGGAGGTCATTGGTTTCCATGAATCTAGTGACCTGACTCCTGATCACTGTCTCAAATACTTTTATTATATGGGACGTTAGTGCAACTGGTCTATAATTCTTTGCCAATGCTTTGCTACCTCCCTTGTGTAGAGGGGCAATGTCTGCTGCTTTAAGCGCATCTGGTATCTCCCCTGTGTCCAAGCTCTTCCTCCACACTATACTGAGTACCTGTGCTACTGGCACTTTGCATTTCTTTATAAATATTGAATTCCATGAGTCTGGACCCGGGGCTGAGTGCATGGGCATATTGTAAATTTCTCTTTCAAAATCTGCTACGCTCGTGTTGATATCAGTTATATTTACAGGTGTTTGGATATCATTCATTCATAAAGAAATTGTCCGAATCTTCCACTTTCATGCTGTGTATCAGAGTGCTAAACATGTCCTCATACTGCTTTTTTAGGATTTCACTAATTTCTTTGTCATCCTCAGTATATGAACCTTCACTAATATGAATAGGCCCAATACTGGCAGTGGTTTTCGCTTTTGATTTAGCATATGTGAAGAAATATTTCAGGTTTTTCTTTATTTCTTGAATTGCTTTCTGTTTTAGTTGCCTTTCTTCAGTCTGATAGGAATGCTTCAGTCTCTGTTCGCTCGAGAGCGTTGCAGCAAAGTAAACCTAGCATGCAACACTGCAGCCGCCTGCACCCGCATATCATGACCAGTGGCCTGGGTGAAAGGGAGCACGTACAGATGACACCCGTCGCACGACTCCAGGTCAAAAGAACCAACGACCCAACAGGCAGCAAGGCGGAGGCAAAACAGGTGAGTGTCACCCTGAGACAAGGGGACAGATCAACCGTCAAACTCGCAAAACGCGAGGGGGAAGGGGGAGACTCAGGGGTTACATCCATAGGACCACGGAGCCCCCGTGGGGTTTTCCAGTGCCCTTAGCCATGGTTACACGCCAAGGGAAGCCCAGGCAGGGTATTGCGAACCGGCGCCCAATTCTACCAACAAACTACTAAAGCTGAACCCCCATGACGTGATCACTCACGGGGGCCAAGCCGGGAGGACCACCAACCGAAAATCCATATAACTCCTAGAACAGCAAAGGGAGACCACCAAGGCAGACCCCCCACTCGGCAAAAACAAAAACAAAAGAAAAACCCCGCAAGAGGACAACGTACCCAGGCGAAACAGAGCCGGCCGCTGTTATTGGTGAAAGCTAGCTGTGCAGTACCCCGTGCCCCTACCAGTGACGAAAACGACCACCTACCCAGAGACAAACAAGGGCAACAAAACCCCAGCCGACTCCAAGGGCGGCCCAGTACCGAGCAGTAAAGGACACAGCGGAGGTGGAACCCAAGGAAACTTGTGGAAGGTGGCCCCAAGCTCCAAGGGCAGTACTTACAGGGCCCCTAGAGAAGAGAGCCCAAGGCGCATGCAGCCCGAGTACTGTGGAATATTACTTCTGGCTCACATCCCACCGGTAGAGACAGCCCACACCACAAGGCATCGAACTGAAACAAAGCGGGAGCCAGAAGCACTCGACCAGCCAGTAATCACATCAGCCAAGAACTGAAGGTTGGGTCACCGGCGGATGGGTCTGGGGCTCCCTCTTCCCCCTTCCCGGTGGGGGGGGGGGGGAGAGGGGGGAGGGAGAGGGGGGAGGGAGGGGGGGGGGAGGGGAGGGAGGGGGGAGGGGAGGGAGGGGGGAGGGGAGGGAGGGGGGAGGGGAGGGAGGGGGGGGGAGGGGAGGGAGGGGGGGGGGAGGGAGGAGGGGGAGGGGGGGGGGGTGCAGATGGCGGCACGGCGACATGATGACGTCATGCTAGTTAGATAATTTTGTTTGGGGAGTTCTGTCCACTTGTTCGGCTTTCAGTAGCCATATTTTAATCAGAATAGGGGTTTGTTTTGGGGCGCCTACCTTTCTGGGTGCCTATCCTGGTCGATGGCAGACATAGAATGCTCCCAACCACACTGGGGTTTCTATAGGCCATTGCTCCTCATGCCTCTGAGTGGCTAGGTTCTGGCTCGTGGTCCCCGGTAGGCAAGAACTCCAAGCACTTTGACTGATGCCAGAAAGTTATACATATCCATTCAGCCTGGATAGCTCCGGGGAGCCGACGGGGCTCCCCCCAGAAATGGTGTTTCAACTTATCACGTTGTCAACACAGGCTTACTCCACATTATATTTGAAAGATCAGTACAGTACCATATAAGTAAATACATTGATATTAATATGCATTGTCTATGCAGGCTTTGCCTTGATATCTTGTTTACATTCAGTTACTATTAATACTCTTTTACTCAATGTGTGAATTATACAAGCTAATAAATTCTGTGCAATATATGCATAGGAAAAATATTAAAGAAAACTCACCAATAGATTCCTCTGCAATAGACCATGAAGCACCTCCGTGATGATCCTGAAAGAGAATGACGGTTATGAAAGTTTGTAATTTTGTACTTTCTTCCATATCGTTAGGAAGTCAATATTTTTAAAAATTTTATACCAGAAACTAACAATAAAAGACAAGACTTAACAGGAAGAGAGAATGCAAATGCTTTATTCAACTTCATTTCATTAATAAATACTAACACACAAACCCACATATTTATTATTAAATAACCATGGGAATCCTATACTGTTCTTGTATCCTATGTATGAATATATGTACTTTTGTCTAAATAAATTGTTATGATTATTAAAAACCTCAAGCCATCCTTAACTTAGGCTACTGAACAGAACACAAAGATAACGGTCTAAGATGGACCAAGATATCAATCTTCTTTCTTTTCATATGTGAGCTGGCTTACTAATTTTCAGCCCCATTATTGTGACTTATTCCCTGTAACAATAACTGACTTTTGACTTTAATGTTACTCCCAACTTAAGAATTATGAAGACCTGATACACTTTTATTCTAAATCAAATTTTGTAATCCATCATAATTTATATACAGTAATAATTTATAAGACATAATTACAGAAATTTTATAAGACATAATTTTATATGTCTGATTCTTTTTCCTTCCAGGAACTCCTCCTGCATGAAGAGTCATGAACCCACTATCATTATCATTCCATATCACAATAAGGGACCTAAGAATATTTTGGTATAGCTAGATACAGTACTTTACATTTCGATTGAATGCAGGCAACCATGACAAGTGGCGCTGGGTTGGAATATCTCAAGATACGAATAGTGGTGAAATGAGTAATCCTGAGGATATAACTATTATGGGGGTAATCCTATTATGATTATAAGCATTAATATAGTAATGACATTAGGGAGCATAATATCAGGTCATTTAATGAACACAGGTTTGTATGGTGGTGGTGGTGATAAGATCGTGTTGATTGCCTATGAGTGACTATAAGGGAGTGAGGTCTTGCTCTTGAGACAACCAACCAGCAAATCAAAAAATAAAAGAACTGATGATGTTTTGGTACGTTCTGGATCATTATCAAGGCATTAATTCCTTTACTGTATTTTCAAATTTGTGTGTCGATTGTCTAATTTTCAGCCACATTATTGTGATAAATTGTTACTATTTCTTTATTAACCACCATGCTGCACCGAGTTTATTGTAAAATTTACCCTGTGCGCATGAAATAAAGTGTTCCCAAAAAATTATTTTTTCTTCGTAAAATTATAAATTTCCTTCCCTGAACATGTCTATGTAAAAATAAATACCAAATTCCACTTACTTTGGCTGTGGGGACGTGGACAAGATGAGCTGTGTCGTAATCAGGGCCTGGTCACCTGTGCATGAATCACCCAGACACGGTCACGCGGGCCATTCAAGCACCGGGTGTTGCCACAAATATATTTTCAAATATTTGTTCTATGTATTTCCAATAGGTTTTATTTGATTTTTTTATTGTATATGATGCATATTTGTGTCCTTTACAATATGTATACAGTAGAATGTTCATAATGTTCCATGGAACTGTGATACATGTTTCAGTAATGTGTCCACAATAAATGTTTATTGTCACAATATTACTTGTTAAAAATTCACTAAAATTATAATATGTACAATTTCACACACTGTTTACACAGTAACACACTGTATTACACACTCAGTACTTCGGAAGTGAGATATAATCAACGAAGTAGTCCATGGTGCACAGCGCGACTTCACTCGTTGCACCAGGTACAGATAAATTTTCGCTTCCTGTTTCCTCATTCTGTGTGCTTGCAAATAACGCAATCATGTACACCCTTGATTTTAGTACCTGTAGGTTGTATGTAGCCAAGCTTGTAAACCATAAGGTAGTATTGAAAAGATAATAGGAAAAAATCAATTTGTAAGGTAGTCTTGAAAAGATCGCTTTGTATGGTCCCACACAGGAAGAGATTCAGCTTGCCTCAAAGAGTGGCCATCAGTCAGGAAGAAATTCAGGTATTCTTAAAAATATCTATGGAAAACACCACAATGGAAGCCGCTAACACTGTTCATCTATGCTACTTGTATCAGATGCATCATCACTGAACGCAGAAAACGATTCATCTACGTATCATCTAAATAAATTGTAGATAGCATAGTATTGCAAGGGTAACGCTCAGAGCTACAACTGGATACGCTCGCTGTATCGTCCTCATAGGGACTGTATCATTTGCATCCGACCTTTGTCGGATGGGGCATAACTGGCCGACCCCTTACAGTGTTCAAGTGAGAACTGGATAAGCACCTCCAAAGGATACCTGATCAACCAGGCTGTGACTCATACGTCAGGCTGTGAGCAGCCGCGTCCAACAGCCTGGTTGATCAGTCCGGCAACCAGGAGGCCTGGTCGACGACCGGGCCGCGGGGACGCTAAGCCCCGGAAGCACCTCAAGGTAACCTCAAGGTTGTGTTAGGTCTTTATTGCGCCTAGCTTCACCAATATTATGACCCTTATGATCTTCAAACAATAAGGTTTGAATTTCACCGACAGAGCGTTATCTTTCAACACCGCGTCGGAGAGGTGTTTGGGAGCCAGAGGCGCGTGCGTCACCCATGGTTGCTCACTCGGTACTAAGCCGTCCAGCAGCCCAAGGGCATTCTGGGATTTTTTTTCCTAGATGGCTGCCTCTCACTGGAGGTCCTAAGAGTCCATTTCGTACACAATCAACCTTGTACACATTTAGAATGGGCGCGGAAAAGTCAAAACGAGTTTTCTCGGTTGGCGCAGTTTCTTGCCGACCGAGAATACTCGGTTGGTGCAGTTAAGTGGTTAAACTCCTCCTAAACTTTTCAACCTGATACGTTTTTTTAATATCTTAATATTCGCGTTTAGTGTCACATCTGTACTTTAGGTACAGGATGAAGGTGGCATCAAAACCTACTACGTTCTTGTGATGTATGAAAAATTAATTAACGTTACTGCAAATATTCCTAGGGTATTATTTGAAACCAAGAGCCCTTGCATTAGGGCATGTGTCTAGAAATAATGTTGCAAGTACACTTACTTGTGTTTAGATATCACTTAGTCTCCCCAAATTCCACCTCTAGAAAATTTTTAAATTGGTTCAAAAATCAATAAAATACCAGCATTGAATGTAATGAAACACCATTTTCTAAGCGAGTCAGGGAGGCTCCCAGGAGCTATCCAGGCTGGATGGATATGTATATCTGTCTGGCATCAGTCAATGCATGGCGTTCTGCCTACCGGGGACCATGAGCCAGAACCTGGCCCCCTCTAGAGATGAACGAGGAGCAATGGCCTATAGAGACCCTCCTGTGGTTGGGAGCATTCTTTGTCTGCCATCGACCGGGACAGGCACCCCAGAAAGGTAGGCACCCCAAAACAAACCCCTATTCTGGTAAAATTATTGCGACCAAAAGCCGAACAGGTGGACAGAACTCCCCAAACGAAAATTAGCAAACAAGCATGATGTCATCATGTTGCCGAGCCGCTGACTGCACAACCCCCCTTCCCCGGGAGGGGGTAGGGGGGAGCCCCAGACCCATCCGTCGGCAACCCAACCCACAGTTCTTAGGCTGGATGTCAAAAAGTACGAAAAACATCGCCGACCGGAGGGAGGGATGCCGGGGAGCCTCCGGGACTCAACCAGAAAATGGCGTTTTATTACATTCAACACAGGTTTTCTGGGGGGAGCCCCGTTGGCTCCCCAGAGCTAACTACTCAAAGATAAGGAAAAACAGGGACTTACCCGGGAAGCGGTTCATCCTCACTCCTTAACGCGAAGTCGAGACAACTGGCTGCAACCACCAACCCAAGGACACACAGGCCTTACCTGGCCCCAGAACATTTACCAGGTAGCGAGCAGCCAGGACCCTGTTCGACCTCCAAAAACCCCGCGCCCGAATGTCAACCCAAGACATGTTGCCAAAAACGGCAGCCAAAGCCGCAAACTTTCAAACGTCGTGGGCACAGGATAAACCTCAGGCTGGCTAGACTTAATAACACTGCGGACAATCTGAGAGACACGAGCCCGGGAACAGGGAAGAAGGGAAACCAGGTCAATCCAAAGCGCATCCCCGGCCGCCAAAGCCGTGGCATGCAAATAACGGCGGAGAGCCGCAACCAGACACAACTCATGATGCACCCCCGGCCTGACCAACCAAGCATCAACAACCCAAGGCCCCCTCCGAAATGCAGCCGTTTCATTCTTTGCCAGAAAAGAAGGAGATGGCTGCAATCGAACAAAACGACCACAGGACAGAAGGAGCAGAAACCCCTGCGTTGGAGGAGAGCATGAAGCTCCCCTACCCGACCCCAAGAAGCCAAAGTCAACAGGAAAAGAGCTTTAGAAAAACAATCCCGAACGGAAGGGGCCACAACAAACCGAGGAGAAGAGAGAAATGAGAGCACCCGGTCCAAGGACCAGGACAGCTCAGGAGGCACATGAGCAGGTCGGAGGTGAAACAACGCCCGAGGCAGCTTGTGGAACGGGGCAGAAGTAACATCAACACCGAAAGCAAGCTGAAATGGCTCCACCAGCGCTGCACGATATGAGGTGACAGTATTGGGCATAAGGTGACGGTCCTGGAACAACCAAGAGAGAAAAGACAGAACATCCATATCAGAAACCTACACAGTGATAGGAAGAACTGGAAGGACCGCCAGGAAACTTCATACTGCTGCCGAGACGAAGCACGCAGGTGGGAGACCATCAACGACGCCACCTGCGCACCAAACAAGTGATGATAAACCCGAGTCAGAAACTCCAGGCGCGAAGACTCAAGGAGAAGACCGAACCAGCCTCGTACTGGGATGGACTGACCCGCTGAAAGAGGCGGAGCCGCGGGAAGACCCTCGGGTTCAGACACCGAGCAAGCAGCGCCTGAAACCAAGGCTGGGTCGGCCACCAAGGAGCCAGAAGCACAACTCTTCCCTGATAAGTCTCCAAGCGAGCCAGGACCTGGAGCAACAGCTGAACCAGGAAAAAGAGGTAAAGTTAACTCCACCTCGCCCAGTCCTGCCTGAAGGCGTCGACCCCGATGGCCTCGCAGTCGGGGAAGGGCACCATGTATACCGGGAGATGCCTCGACCACGTCGACGCGAAGAGATCCACGTCCGGAGTCCCGAACGTCTGGCACAGGCAACTGAAGGAGTTGGTGTCGACCGTTCATTCCGTGGAAAGGGGAAGGAAACGAGACAGGCTGCCCGCCAAGACGTTGGACAACCCCCGGACATGAACCGCCGGGAGAGCCAAACGCCGAAAACTCAGCAGGCGAGTCACCCGAAGCGACCAGCCCCAAAGGGCCAAGAACCACATTGAACCCCCTCTATTCAGGCAATGAAGCACTGGGGAGCAGTCCGAATGGAGTCGGATCGTTGCTCCGTGAGCAACTTGAACCCTCCGGAGCAACATCCACACTGCCGTGTACTCTCGAACCGTGCTGTGAGACCGATGGAAGGATGGACCCCTCCGCCCCTGGTTGGCCTGGTGAGCACTGGTCACAAAACCTCAGCCAAGAGACGACGCGTCCGTGTACACATCGAGCGAGGGCTCGGGTAGGCGCCAAGGCACTGTACCCCAAAAAACCCGAAGAGGAAGCCAGCGACCGCAAGAGAACCGAACCCAACGATCGCGAGAGAGGCGGAAGTGCCGTCCCCGAAGGAACCAGAACAGCCGACGAAGCCACACCCAACCCGGCGGGTAGACCATCATGGAAAAGTTCAGGTTCCCGCACAAACTCTCGAGCAGCCGCTTCGTGACCCAGGAACCCCTCAGAAATGGGCAAAGGCAGGACCGCAGGCGCAAGAGGGCCGCCGGAGGAAGAGACAAGGAAGCACTGCGAGTGTCCCAAACCAGACCCAGCCAAGATCGAACCTGAGAGGGAACCAGATGGACTTCCTCCAGTTCACCAAGAACCCAAACCCGGCGGGCTGGGAAAGAACTAAATCCCTGGCGAGCAGACACGCGGACCGGCTGGGAGCCCAAACCAGCCAGTCGTCAAGATAGGCCAGCACCCGAACACCTAGCAGATGCAGGAGGGTCACCACGACCCGAGTAAGGCGTGTGAAAACGCGAGGTGCCAGATTCAACCCGAAGGGAAGACAACGAAAGCGGTAACCTTGATGCCCCCACATCAAAACCGAGCCAGTCCCTGAACCCCGGATGACCCAGGACGTGCCAATACGCGTCCTTGAGGTCCAGGGACACCATCCAAGCGCCCTCCCCCCTCCAAAAGAAGACGGACCTGGGACAGCATAGTCATCTGGAAGTAGGGGCACAAAACCCACGGGTTCAAACGGGACAAGTCCAGAATGAACCGGAAGTCCACGCAGTCCCCCTTTCGGGACTGGAAATCGGCGGGAAACCCACCTGAGGGATGACGTCGTTTCGACCACGCCCAAGCGAGCCCACTCCGAGATAACCCGACAGAGCACAGGAGAAGAGGCCTGCCCCCCCAGCCCCGAACCCCCAGAGGGAGGAGAAGCCACCCAACGCCACCACAGGCAGCACGAAATGACCCGAAAAGCCCACGAATCATGGGACCAGGCGTGAGCAAACTGGGCGAGCGGCACCCCATCACCCCGTCAATGGGACGAACCGTGAAAGGGCCGACGCGCCTTGCGAGAACCTAAGCGGCAAACAGGACGGTCCCCGCGCCAACCAGCAACAGCCGGAACCGAAGGCGCCACCAGCTCCGAATCCGGCACTAAAGACCTACCCCGACGAAAAGAACCCCAAGAACTGGCACGACCCTTCTGGGAAGGCCCCCCCACGAGCCCCCCGGATCAACAACAACGCAGACATAGGCCGACAAATGACCGAGTCCGCCTGCAGGTACTACACCACAGCAGACTCCGCAAACAGCAACAGACAAAAGAGCGAAGACAAACGAAGAGCCAGGGCCCAGGCGGACTCCAAGGCAGAAGCCAGCACCGCCTGACAACAGCGAGGCGAGAAGCATAAAACCGCAAAACCGCATCATGCAGGATGGGTGCGAAGAGCTTCAACAAAGCAGATGACGCCCGCACTGCAGAGGGCTGTGCATCGGACCTGGAAGCGTCCCCAAGCGCTCCTACTTCCAACTCGAGCCAATCCGAGGACAGCTCAAGGAGGGAAAAGAAACGCAGTGCCGAAGCAAGCAGGCCACAAGTCCACAAATCCTCCGCAACCAAGGCAGTTGAGAGGGAAGGAACTTGCACGTGAAGCTGCATGACACCAACATCCCGCGGAAGGGCAGGGGCGAACAAACAAGCATTAAGATGCTTGAAGTCACCTCCCAGGAAAATCTGAAACGCCGACTGAGTCTCTCACCACTCAAGCCCGTGGGACCAACAGAACGTGTGCCAAGCTTCCAACGAGAAAAAAGGACAGTCTGCCAACCAGGATGACTCCAGAACTTCATAACGAACCCAGTACGAATTAGAAGAGCCATACACGAAGCAACGCAGATCCATCATGAAAGCATAATCTGAGTCACACAGGAGGTAAGCCGCCAAGGCCTCCCACACCTCGGAAGATGAGACACGGGGAAGCCAGAAACCTCTGGAAAGATGGAACCAAACCCGGGGAGGGGTGGACACCAAATCCAACTCGTACGCAGAAGGAGCGAAAGAGAACCCCTCTCCTTGTAACACCAAGCCCCACTCGGCGGGCAGAAAAACTCAGGCGGAAAAATGGGGCAAGCCAACCCCTCCCCAACCCCGGGAACCTCACCCTGAGGACCCGGGGCTGAGCTGGCCTCCAAACCCCCAACCTCCAAAGAAAACAAAGAAAAGGCAGGAGCTGCCGAAAAATCAGGAACGAAGGGGGGGCCCACTGGCCAGACCCAAAAGCTCCGGCAGAAGGACGAGGCTGGAATGCCTCTGCCGCAACCCCAGAAGGGGACACCCCCGAGTCTCAACACCAACTAGACCCCCCCGCCCTGACTCATAACCAACCGAGCGCGTTGCAGCAACCTAAATCTAGCATGCAACGCCTTAGCTACCTGCACCTGCATATCATCATCAGGAGCTTGGGTGAACTGGAGTACGAACAGACAGCACACGTTGCACGACTCCGGGTCAAAACAATCACCGACCCAACAGGCAACATGGCGGAGGCAAAACCGGTGAGTGTCACCCCTGAGACAAGGAGACATAGCAACCTTCAAACTCGCAAAATGCGAGAGGGGACTCAGGGGTCACAGCCATCAGGCCACGTAGCCCCCGCGGGGTTTCCCAGGGCCCTTAGCCTTGGTGACATGCTAAGGGAAGCCCAGGCAGGGTACTGCAAACCGGCGCCTCAGTCTACCAACAAAACTCCTAAAGCTGAACCCCCGGGACGGGTCCACTCACAGGGGACCAAGTGGGGAGGACCACCCACACAAAGGGAGAGATAAAGACACCCCAAGAACAGCGATGGGAGACAACGGCAGACCCCCCCCCCTCCCGTCCCCCGCCAAGAAGAAAAACAAAAACAAAAGAAAAACCCTGTAAGAGGACATCGTACACAAGCGGAACAGAGCCGGCCTCTGTTAATGGTGAAACCTAGCTGTGCAGTACCCTGCACCCCACCAGTGACGAAAACTACCCTCTACCCAGAGACAAACAAGGGTAAGAAAAAACCCCAGCTGACCCCAAGGGCGGCCAAATACCGAGCAGTAAATGGCACAGCGGAGGTATATCCCAAGGTGACTTGTGGAAGGTAGCCCCAAGCCCCAAGGACAGTACTTACAGGGCATCTAGGGAAGGAGAACCCTAGGCACATGCAGCCTGAGTACCGTGGAATATCACTCCCAGCTCACACACCACCTGAAGGGACAGCCCACACCACAAGGCACAGAGCTGCAACGAAAAACTGGAGCCAGAGGCATGACCGCACCAGACTTCCATCAGCCAAGAACTGTGGGTTGGGTCACCGACGGATGGGTCTGGGACTCCCCCTTCCCCCTCCTGGGGAGGGGGGTTGGGGTTGCGCAGACAGCGGTGCGGCAACATGATGACGTCATGCTAGTTTGCTAATTTTTGTTTGGGGAGTTCTGTTCAGCTTTTGGTCGCAATACTTTTACCATAATTGGAGTTTATTTTGAGGCGCCTACCTTTCTGGGTGCCTGTCCCGGTCGATGGCAGACATAGAATGCTCCCAACCAGAGGGGGGGTTTCTATATGCCATTGCTCCTCGTGCCTCTTTAGAGGGGGGCCAGGTTTTGGCTCGTGGTCCCTGGCAAGCAGAACTCCATGCACTGACTGATGCCAGACAGATATACATATCCATCCAACCTGGATAGGTCCGGGAACCGATAGGGCCCCCCCCCCAGAAAAAAATTCTTACTTGTATTATACTGTGATTAGAACTTGATAGTTTCAAACTAATATCCAAAGGCATTCTCCACATATCTCGCAGACATTGCAATTTTTTAAACTGATTTTGACAGAATCATAAGGTGTCCCTATCTGGGAAACCATAATGAACCAAATTATAGTAGTTGTGAAGAATGTGGCAAAGAATGTGGTACAGAAAGGTTTAGGCCGAGCGATTCTCAGCTAGAACATATAATCGGAGGAAACCTTAAGTGCCTGGTGAAAATCATCTCTTGGCTCTTACCTTAATATGCAAGCCAGTTTTCAAAAGATTATCTCGGAGATTATCACAGGCTTTCAAAAGAGGTACACGCTCTTTCCTCTTGGTTTTCTGTTCCTCAGGTGCCAATACTTGCTGTCGGAGGAAACTGGAATGAACTTGAATGATTTTACAAATACTGTAGAACAAAATGCTAGTGCTAGGAGTTTAGAAATAAAATATGTTTTGGGTTTCAAAAACTCTTCCCTTACCTGCATTGACTCCTCATCCTGCAAAAGTGCAAAACTTCTCACTTGTTGTCGTAACTCCACCACTGAATTCATTACCTGAGACAAACGACCACCAGACTCTAACGACAAATTAGACGCATCGCTCTGTTGGAAAGTCATAAAGTGTCATTATGCTTAAATGACATCTACCTATATTTCAGGAATATAAAGTATTTCAAATTAAATATTGTATTTCCTATTCTTATATGCACCAGAACTATTATAGTACTGCTCAATGTTATCTGCCATTTAAAAACTACAATCACAAGTCTAATACATCCAGTATTTTCGAAATACAATACACCACTTACGACACTGGGGAAACGTATTCCAAACACATCCTCCATTAGAAAGTGGATGTAACTGCAGATAGCCACCATCGTCCCAGCACTTCTTGACAAGCTGACACTCTTGACGGCAAGGGGTAATTAAAGGACAAAACAATTATTATTAAAATGTGTTCAGAATTCCTTTAATAAGAAATCTTAATGTTTTATTTATTGAAGCTAAATTCTGAACTTTATTACAACATATTACTAGTACTATAACTGTATTTTTAAATATCAATAAATAAAAGTTTAATTAATTAAATGATTCATTTGCATAAAATGACAAAATTGGTGACTTTTTTTAAGCAGAAAGAAAACCAGTCATAAAATTGCTTAATTAACTACACTTGCAGGAATCCATTTTGGAATTAGTTTTATGCTTATACTGTACTGTATTTTAAACTCACTATACACTATAACTTAGCTTTACAGGAAAACCTTTGGAGCAGGATGGGGGTTGCAGCAGCATCTTGGGAAACTCTACATGCTGGTGGAATCCCCACTCTGCTCCAAGGATTGTCTCAGAGATATTCAGTACTGTATTACTTTATTGTGATATCATTGTGTTTGTAAACCTTTAGGATTATCATCATAGTTTTATATAACTACAGTAAGAACTTTTTGGGGTCAAATATTAAATTTTAATTAAATGCTTGACATTCTAAATTAAATCTATTTAAACTTTTTGAGACCTCTATATATTTAAAAATCATGACAAGGTTAATACCTGGGGCTTTTTCTGTAGTTCTTTATTGCCAAGGTTTATTAGATCCAGTACAGCATACAAGGCTCTCACTGTATCAAAATCATCAGCCAGTAATTTTTTCACCTTCATTCTTGTTTCAACCAGTTTCTGAAATGTAAAAAAAAAAATTGAATATTAAAATGGTAATACATATATACCTTTTTTAATTGTGTAAATACTGAAGAAAATTTAAAATGAAATAACTAAAATTTGATAAATATATACTGGTATCATATGTAAGAAATTGACCTCGCTTATAGTATTACAAAACTTCTGTTCAACCCTTAACATGCTCGGGGTTTAATATCCTGTCATCCCCACAGGCGCATGTCATTTTGAAAAAAAAAATAATTATTTTTTCTTCCTAACCTGTTAATTTGTGTTCACTGATCACGGGAAAAATAATAAAAAATCGTAAGTGGCATATATTGCCTGCTATAGGGCGGGGAAGTCTGGCAAATTATAGGCGCTGACTCAGCATGCGTCCCAGGCGGTCTGTTGCTCGCCAGCTGTCAGGACGGAGTTGCCACAAAGAGATAATTACCTATTTATTTCAATGTTTCTGATTGATTTTTCATAGTTTTTTTGCTGTAATATTATTCAATAGTGTGTAGTTTGATATATTTATATAAAAAATGAGTCAATCATTGCTGTACTCAAAAATATGGTGTGCATATTGTTGATTCAATTATGTTCATCAATCAGTGAACAAATACTTTTTCGGTTATTACACTATAAGCACAGGTTATATATAAGTATCTGCATGTTTTGTTCACTATAACGAACCACTAAGTAGCTATTGTGAGTCAAAAAGTAACGAGGAGTGACCACCGTTTACCAGCCAGCCACTCCCGCCCTCCCTCCAGTCATCTGACTCACCCACATTCTCCTCCCACAATAATGTTTTTGCTATAATTCACTATATACAGACGTTATATATAAGTATCTACATGTTTTGTTCACCATAACTGTACATCTAAGCTTGTATGGTGAGTAAAGGCACAAAGACGTAAGACCTCACACAGTCAGCTGATGGCTGCTGCCCTGTATCAAAATCATCAAGGCCCTCATCTGGCCCTCAAGGCCAGACGCACTAATATTTCTCCTCCAACAATACTGTGTGGTGTTATTACGCTATATACACACACATTATATATAAATATCTACCTGTTTTATTCACCATACTTGTGCAAATAAACTGGTATGGTGCCCAAAGACCATCATGGTAACCAGTAAACAACACCGTTGTCTGCACGGTGGCGTCGTGCAGACGACGCCACCGCCCTCACCAAAATGGCGGCTCCAAACCTTCTCTTGCTGTTTATACCCTCTATACACACGTTATATATAAGTATCTACATTTGTGTTCACCATAGCGAACCACTAAGCTGGTATGCTGAGTGCAGTCAATAAAAGGTGGCCACACACGGGTCCGTCGAATTACCACAAGCTACACAAGCTTCACAAAGCTTCAGAAAGCTTCCTGGCAATACGTTAGTAATGAATAAATATGATATGTTAGGTTAGGCTGGGCTGACCTAACCTAAACTAACCTAACCTAACCTAACCTAACCTAACCTAATCTAACCGACGCTTGGATCGTCGACTTTATTTGGCGTCACCAGCTCTTTATTTTCGTCTAATTTCTTAATAAAAATATACTTTTTCAGATTAAAATTATGTTTTCTCGTGTTGTACATTCAGCACCAACATTATAATGAGTAAATATATCATATTTATTCATTACTAATATAAGCTTTGTGAAGCTTTGTGAAGCTTGTGTAGCTTGTGGTAATTAGATGGACCGGCCACACACAGTCAGAAGACATCGCCACCCTCCTCCCTCCCACAGCATTACTCCTCCCTCCATGGCGTACAGCGCTAAATATCACCACAATCCTGCTATTATCAGAACCCTGGTCAGTTTTATCACAGTCAGGGGTCTTCTGAAATAATATCATCGCTACATAATAGCATGAACAAGTATATTTTGGCATTTTTAGGCGATGCTGTGGTCACAAGCTGAACAACAGTGCTGTTAGCTCATGCTGCGTGCATCAGGCTTGGTTGCTCACTCAATACTGAGGCCAATAACACCCGGGAGTTTGGCCCACGATTTTTGTTAAAAATGGCGTCTATTTACAAGAGCCCTGATGAAGGTGTGGTGAACCCCGTGTATCCGCGGGCCATTTAAATCTTGCGTAGTACTCCAACACATCATATGACGTGATGCGCAGTTGACTGGAACAACGTCCAACACATCATATGACGTGATGCGCACTTTAAGGGTTAAAGTGTGGTTAGCATCGTACATTAATTCACAGCGTAATGCAATTATCATAACTTGATTTTAATTATTATCTTCTGGTTTTTATAATATTGTCTGGAACAATAAAGTGTAAAAGTGTCATTACAAGAACCCCTACCTCAAAAATGTAAAGTGTCATTCCATATTGTTTGCTTCCTGAATTTATGACATCCTCCAATCCCAAATTTAACAAACCTTTTTATATTCTTGATATTGCAATTGCCCAACCTCCATCCTAATGATAGTGATGGTTCTGCCACCCGACATCACCACCCTAATCCAACCCATGGACCAGAGTGCCACAGCAGTCTTCAAAGCGACAGTCTACAGAAAAGCCACTCATTTGTAACTAATGGAAAAGTTACATCAATTGGCATTATATTAGGAATGTCAAGAGAGCACAGGACAAAGTTCAGAGCAACTCCATGAACGACGTTCGGAGGTAACTTTGGAAGGTGTATGCACAATTTCACAGGATTTGTGAACTCAAGACAACGAAGTGACCAATACTAAGATTTGAAAAAAGGGTTGAATGGGAAAGGTTTAGTGATGGGCAAGTCCCCTTGGGAAGAAAATTGAACATGGAAAATTTAGTGAACCTAACACAAGAAAATCAGAGGAAGCAGGGGTAAACAACAACAGTGTAAATAATCCAGAAAACATTTACTCAGTTCTACAGCAAAATTATCCAGGCAATCCTGAAAAATAATTATTGGAATGTGGCTTATCAAGACAATTTTGCATGGATCTCGTGACTATACAAAGAAAAAAAAACCAGGGTTTAATGTAATGAAACGCCATTTTCTGGGTAAGACCCGGAGGCTCCTTGGAGCTTATCCAGGCTGATATGCTAATGTCAGACTTTGGCATTAGGCATGTGGATGGAGTTCTGTGGGCCTACCTGGGACCACAAGCCAGAACCTGGCCCCCTCAGAGAGGCATGGGGAGCAATGGCCTATAGAAACCCCCGTGTGGTTGGAAGCATTCTATGCCTGCCATTGACCGGGTCAGGCACCCAGAAAGATAAGCATCCGAAAACAAACCTCTATTCTGGTGGAAATTGCTACCAAAAGACGAACAAGTGGATAGAACTCCCTAAAAAGAAACAAGCCAACGAGCATGACGTCACACGTCACTACACCGCTCTCTGCGCAGCTCCCCCTCTGAAGGGTTGATACCTGGTTGATACCTGGTTGATGGGGTTCTGGGAGTTCTTCTACTCCCCAAGCCCGGCCCGAGGCCAGGCTTGACTTGTGAGAGTTTGGTCCACTAGGCTGTTGCTTGGAGCGGCCCGCAGGCCCACATACCCACCACAGCCCGGTTGGTCCGGCACTCCTTGGAGGAATAAATCTAGTTTCCTCTTGAAGATGTCCACGGTTGTTCCAGCAATATTTCCTATGCTTGCTGGGAGGACGTTGAACAACCGCGGACCTCTGATGTTTATACAGTGTTCTCTGATTGTGCCTATGGCACCTCTGCTCTTCACTGGTTCTATTCTGCATTTTCTTCCATATCGTTCATTCCAGTACGTTGTTATTTTACTGTGTAGATTTGGTACTTGGCCCTCCAGTATCTTCCAGGTGTATATTATTTGATATCTCTCTCGTCTTCTTTCTAGTGAGTACATTTGGAAGGCTTTGAGACGATCCAAATAATTTAGGTGCTATATTGCGTCTATGCGTGCCGCATATGTTCTCTGTATTCCCTCTATTTCAGCAATCTCTCCTGCTCTGATGGGGGAAGTGAGTACTGAGCAGTACTCAGGACGGGACAATACAAGTGACTTGAAGAGTACAACCATTGTGATGGGATCCCTGGATTTGAAAGTTCTCGTAATCCATCCTATCATTTTTCTGGCTGTCACAATATTTGCTTGATTATGCTCCTTAAACGTTAGGTCGTCAGACATTATTATTCCCAAATCCTTTACATGCTGTTTTCCTACTATGGGTACATTTGATTGTGTTTTGTACTCTGTATTATGTTTTAGATCCTCATTTTTACCGTACCTGAGTACCTGGAATTTATCACTGTTAAACATCATGTTATTTTCTGATGCCCAGTCGAAAACTTTATTAATATCAGCTTGAAGTTTTTCAGTGTCTTCAGCCGAGATAATTTTCATACTGATTTTTGTGTCATCTGCAAAGAATGATACGAAGCTGTGACTTGTATTTTTGTCTATACTGTATCTGATATGAGAATAAGGAAAAGCAGCGGTGCAAGGACTGTACCCTGAGGTACAGAGCTTTTAACTGCACTTGGACTAGATTTTATATGGTTGACCGTTACTCGCTGAGTCCTGTTTGACAGAAAGCTGAGTATCCAGCGTCCTACTTTACCGGTTATTCCCATTGACTTCATTTTGTGTGCTATCACGCCATGGTCACATTTATCGAAAGCCTTTGCGAAGTCCGTGTATATCACATCAGCATTCTGTTTTTCTTCTAATGCCTCAGTGACTTTGTCGTAGTGCTCAAGTAGCTGTGAGAGGCACGATCTTCCCGCTCGAAATCCATGTTGGCCTGGGTTGTAAAGGTCATTGGTCTCATGAAATTGGTGACCTGACTCCTAATCACTCTCTCAAATACTTTTATGATGTGCGATGTTAGTGCAACTGGTCTATAATTCTTTGCCAATGATTTGCTCCCTCCCTTGTGTAGAGGGGATATGTCTGCTATTTTAAGTGCATCTGGTATCTCCCCCGTGTCCAAGCTCTTCCTCCACACTATACTGAGTGCCTGTGCTACCGGCACTTTGCATTTCTTTATAAATATTGAATTCCATGAGTCTGGACCTGGGGCCGAGTGCATGGGCATGTTTTCAATTTCTCTTTCAAAATTTAGTGCGCTCGTGTTGATATCAGTTATATTTACAGGGGTTTGAATATCCCGCATAAAGAAATTGTCTGGATCTTCCACTTTCATGTTGTTTATTGGAGTGCTAAACATGTCCTCATACTGCTTTTTTAGGATTTCACTAATTTCTTTGTCATCCTCCGTGTATGAACCTTCACTTGTACTAATAGGTCCAATACTGGCAGTGGTCTTTGCTTTTGATTTCGCACATGTGAAGAATATTTTGGATTTTTCTTTATTTCCTGAATTGCTTTCTGTTTTAAACTGCCTTTCTTCAGTTTCATATGAGTGTTTCAATTTCCGCTCAATTTCTTCAATCTCCCTATTTAAATTATTCCTTCTTTGACGGGAAATTCGTGTCTGCATAAGCAGTTCCGTTATTTTTTTCCTGCGTTTATAGTGTCGTCTGCGTTCTCTTTCTACGTTGGATCTCTTTCTGGCTTTCCTCAAAGGAACATGTTCAGACAGACTTGATACGCTTCCGAAGTCAGTTTTTCTATTCCTTCTGTAGGACTTGTATTACTTAGAACAGTTTCCCATGGAATGTTTGTATTTCCCTGTTTATTATCTCCCAGTCTATCCTTTTATTATTAAAATTGAATTTACTGAATAGCCCCTCTCGCTTTATCAACGTTTTAGGTCTATTCTGAGTATTGATGGTCGTTTGCACTTCAATGAGCTTGTGATCTGAGTATGTGGTATCTGATATTGTAATGTCTCTGATAATGTCTTCATTGTTCGTAAAGACCAGATCAAGAATATTTTCATTTCTCGT
Source organism: Procambarus clarkii (assembly GCF_040958095.1). Taxonomy (NCBI): domain Eukaryota; kingdom Metazoa; phylum Arthropoda; class Malacostraca; order Decapoda; family Cambaridae; genus Procambarus; species Procambarus clarkii. Next base: position 28,406,231 of record NC_091212.1, read on the forward strand.
TGGCTCCGATATCTGCTGATTGAGGATGGAGGGATGCCGGGAAGCCTCCGGGTCTCACCCAGAAAATGGCATTTCATTACGTTCAACACTGGTTTTCTGGGGGTAGCCACGTCAGCTCCCCGGAGCTACCTACCCAAAGATGAAAAACAAGAGGGACCTAATCAGGGAGGCGGAAGACGCACACCCCCACACGAAGCGGAGACAAAAACTGCAACTGCCAACCCAAGGCCACACAGGCCCGACAAGGCCCAGGAACATCAACAAAGGAACGCAGAGCCGAACAACGTGGGCACAGGGACAGACAGCAGGCTGGCAGGACCGAACCACCCCGAGGAAGACCCGAGAGAATCACCTCTTGGAAGAGGGGAACTCTGAACAACCCAAAGCGCGACCCCGTTCACAGCAGCCGTGGCACGCCAAGCACGACGCAGTGCCACAACCAAACACAAAACACGATGCACCCCCGGCCAGATCAACCAAGCAGCCAAGGACCCCTCCAGAAAGCAGCCGTGCCAGTCTTCACCAGAAAAGAAGGAGATGGCCGCAAGTGAACAAACCTATCAGGAGAACCAAAAGAGCCGAAACCCAGGTGCCGGAGGAGGGCATGAAGCACTCCAACCCGACCCCCAGAGGCCAATGCCAACAAGAAAAGTCTCGGAAAACAACTCAGAACCAAAGGGGCCACCACAAACCGAGGAGAAGAGAAGAGCACGCAATCCAAGAACCAGGACGGCTCAAGCAGCACAAGAGCAGGCCGGCGTCTCTGAACCACGCCAGAGACGGCTTGCGAAGTGGTGCCAAGGCAACCTCCAAAACCAAAGCAGCCCGGAGCGGCACCACCAGCACCGCAGAAGACAAGGCGACAGTATGTGGCAAGATGACTAAACCTCCACAAGAAAAGGACCAGACCACGCCAAGAAAACACAGCAAACCGACGAAGGGACAGAAAGAAAAAGGAAGGACCGCCGAAGGAAACCCCACACCGTTGCCAAGGCAAAGCACGCAGGTGGGACACCATCAACGAAGCCACTGACCACGAACAGATGGTGAGATACTCGAGGCAGAACCGAACCAGCCCCACCATGGACAGATCGTGCATAGGAAGAGGCGGAGCAGCAGGAAAACCTCGGGTGCTACCACCGAGCAAGCAGAGCCAGAACCCAAGCCGGCAAGGAATGAGAAGGAACATCTGCCGTACAGTCGGCAGGGAGTCGGTCGGCCGAGCGGACAGCACTCTGGACTTGTGATCCTGTGGTCCCGGGTTCGATTCCGGGCGCCGGCGAGAAACAATGGGCAGAGTTTCTTTCACTCTATGACCCTGTTACCTAGCAATAAAAAAGGTACCTGGGCGTTAGTCAGCTGTCACGGGCTGCTTCCTGGGGGTGGAGGCCTGGTCGAGGACTGGGCCGCGGGGACACTAAAGCCCCGAAATCATCTCAAGATACAGTAAACTTCCCAATGAAAGCGAGCTCGCCAGGAGATCGGAGACACTGTGGTTTTGATGCGAGACTCGTGAGAAGTGACACCGCGAGATCCGGAAATGCCAACTGGCAGGGTAAGCCAGAAAACCAGGAATCCAAACCAGGCAAGCCGGGAAATAACCAAACATAGGGGCGGTGCAAAAGCAGGAATCTGAACATGAAGAAAGTCCAACCTAGCCCCTCTACTCAGAGAGAACCCCAGCATCATCAGAGGCCTGAGATTGTTCAAGATGCCTCCACGACACACAAATGGCAAAACAGGCCGACCCCTCACAGTGACCAAGAGAGAACTGGATCAACACCTCCAAAGGATACCTGAACAACCAGGCTGTAAGTAATAAGTCAGGCTGAGCGCAGCCGTGTCAAACAGCCTGGGGCAACCAGTCTAGCAACGAGGAGGCCTAGTCGACGACCTGGCCACGGGGACACTAAGCCCCGGAAATACTGCAAGGTAACTGCAAGGCAGCAGTAGGTGTCAAGAAGCACATACTAAACCACACAACAAGGTGTGATGGTTCCTCTGATGAGGAACCCACATACAAAAAAATGCATCTACCACTCACATATTATCCCGCAGGTCAATCGACCTGAAGCGAATACAGAACAAGCCATACGGACTAGAAAAACAGCAACAGCCCCAGCAACGAGGGACACGAACGTAGAAGGAAGATGAGGAACAAGGAAGACAGGCAACAACGGGAATGAAAGGGACAGGACCAACAACATAGAGGCCATGTCAATGTCAGGTGAATGACAGCCGAGAGGCGGGACCAAAAAGTCAGAGTTCAACCCCCACAAGCACAGCTAGATAAGGACAACTAGGTGAGCACAGAGAATCCAGTGTATATGGAAGGGCTAAGCCAGGTACTGCAAGACGGGCAAGGAAAGAGTGACCCAGATAAGACCACAAAAAACCAGCGTTGAATGTAATGAAACGCCATTTTCTGGGTGAGCCCCGGAGGCTCCCTGGAGCTTATTGGGCTAATGTATGTTATATTAGACCGGGACATTGGCCATGGAGTTCAGACCTACCAGGGACCAGCGCCAGAACCTGTCCCCTTCAGAGAGGTTTCAGGGAGCATTAGCCCTGGAAAACCCCCTTGTGGTTGGGGGGTTTTCTTTAGCTGCCAGTGGCCGGAGTTAGGCACCCAGAAAGGTAGGCATAACAAAACAAACCCCACATGTTAAGAAACTAAAACAAAAAAATGAACAGAGAGGTAGAAACTCCCTACAATTCCAAGAAAACAAGCAAACATCACATTTTATTGCTGCGATGCTCATTCGTGCAGCCCTCCCTTCCCCGAGAAGGGAAGGGGAGGCCCCGGACCTCACCACGCCTAGCTTAGCACTTAAGTTCGGAAACTAAGCTTCAACCAACACAAAAAAAACGCGGACCTGTGGGGGGGAGGGTAGACAGGGAGCCTCTGGGGCTCACCCAGAAAATGGGGTTTCATTACATTCAACGTTGGTTTTCTGAGGGGAGCTCCTACAGCTCCTTTGAGCTTCATACCCAAAAAGTACAGCTCCTTTGAGCTTCATACCCAAAAAGTACAGCTCCTTTGAGTTTCATACCCAAAGAGAAGGAAAAGAAAATGCTGACCCGCGATGGTGCCGCCACAAACTCCGCAACACGAAGTCTAGACAACAGGCTGCAACCTGTGACCCAAAGCATCACAAGAACATCCAGGAGCAGACATGCTCACAAAATAACGGGCGGTCAGGAACCTGTGCGACCTGCAAATCCCCGCGCCTGAAATGAGCCCAAGAAAGGTTACCAAATAGAGCAGTGAAAGTTGGAAATGTCAGAATAGCACGGGCACGAGGATAGACCACAAGCTGGCTAGACTTAATAACCCTGCGAACGACCTGGGAGAGCCGAGCCCTGGAACAGGGAACGAAGGAAACTGGATCACCCCAAAGCGCATCCTCAGCCATGGCACACAGGTAACAGCGAAGAGCCGCAACCGGACAACCCACGATGCAACCCTGGCCGAACTAATCAAACATCAATAACCCAAGGACCTCTCCGGCAGCCATCACATCCTTCACCTGAAAAGACGGAGAAAACTGCAAACGTTCAAACCTACTACCAGAACCAGAAAAGCAGAAACCCCTGCGCCGGAGGAGAGCAGGAAGCTCCCCAACCCGACCCCCAGAGGCTAATGCCAACAAAAACAGGGCCTAGGAAAAACAATCTTGAACCAATGGGGCCACCATAAACTGAGGAAAGGAAAGATAAGAGAGCACCCTGACCAAGGACCAGGACGGCTCAGGCGGCGCATGAGAAGGCCGGAGGTGAAACAAAGCATGAGAAAATGTATGGAACGGAACGGATGTGAAGCTCACCCCGAACACAAGCTGGAGCGGCTCTGCCAGCGCCGCACGAAAATGAGGCGACAGGAAGAAGCATCAATGACGGTCCTGAAAACCAAGAAAGAACAAGACAACCCGATCCAAAAGACAACCTACGAAGAGCAAGAAAATGACGAAAAGTAACGCCAGGAAGTTTCATACGGTCGCCGAGACAAAGCTAGATGGGACACCATCAACGAAGGCACCCGATCACCAAGGAGACGGTCATACACCCTCGTCAAAAAGACCAGATGCGAAGAGCAGAGGAGAAGGCCGAACCAGCAAAGTACCGGACCGGTCCGACCTGCCAAAAAACCAGCGTTGAATGTAATGAAACGCCATTTTCTGGGTGAGCCCCGGAGGCTTCCTGGAGCTTATCGGGCTAATGTATGTTATGTTAGACCGGGACATTAGCTAAGGAGTTCAGACCTACCAGGGACCAGTGCCAGAACCTGGCCCCTTCAGAGAGGTTTCAGGGAGCAATGGCCCTGGAAAACCCCATATGGTTGGGGGTTTTCCTTATCTGCCATCGACCAGGGGTTAGGCACCCAGAAAGGTAGGCGTAACAAAACAAACCCCACATGGTAAGAAACTACAACAAAAACTGAACAGAGAGGTAGAAAACTCCCTACAATCCCAAGGAAACTAGCAAACAAGCAAACATCACACTTTACTGCCGCGCCGATCGTCCGCGCAGCCCTCCCCACCCCGGGAGGGGGAGGGGGGAGCCCCGGACCTACCGCGCCGGCTGCCAAGCTTCAGTTCGGAAGCTAAGCTTCAACCAACGCGAAAAAACCGCCGACCGGTGGGAGGGAGGGTTTCCAGGGAGTCTCCGGGGCTCACCCAGAAAATGGCATTTCATTACATTCAACGCTGGTTTTCTGTGGGGAGCCCCTACGGCTCCCTGGAGCTTCATACCCAAAGAGAAGGAAAAGAAAGGGCTAACCCAGGAGGCGGCCGCCACAAACTCTGCAACGCAAAGCCAAGACAACCGGTCGCAAACCTGCGACCCAAGGCAACAAGAACGCCCAAGAACAGATGCACATATGAACGGGCGGCCAAAAACCTGTGCGACCCACAAATCCCTGCGCCCAAAATGAGCCCGAGACGTCACCAACACAGCAGCAAAAGCTGCAAACGTTTGAACAGCATGGGCGCAAAGACAGACCGCAGGCTGGAAGAAGGAAAACACTGCGGACGACCTGGGAGACCCGAGCCCTGAAAACAGAGAACGAAGGAACTGGATCAACCACAGCGCATCCCCAGACAAGGTACGCCGGCAACAGCAAAAAGCACAACCGGACAACACAGGACGCACCCCCCGGCCAAACCAATCAAGCACCAATACCCCAAGAACCCCTCCGGAAAGCAGCCGTCACGACCGGCGCCAGGACAGAGAAAGGCTGCACACCTATAAAGCTACCACCAGTACCAAAGAGCAGGAAACTAAACCGAAGGGGCTACCACAAACTGAGGGGAAGATAAGAAAGCACCCTGAACAAGGACCAGGATGGCTCAGGCGACGCATGAGCAGGCCGGAGGGGAAACAAAACACGAGAAAACGTAAGAAACGTTATACTGTCTCCAAGACGAAGCTCGCAGGTGGGACACCGTCAACAAAGCCACCTGAACACTATAGAGATGGTGATACCCGCGTCAAAATACCAGACACGAAGAGCCAAGGAGAAGGCCGAACCAGTCACGGACAGGACCGATTCGGCCTGCTGAAAGAGACGAAGCCTCAGGAAAAACGCCCCGGGTACGGACACCTATCAAGCAGCGTCTGAAAAGAAGGCCGGGCCGGCCACCAAGGAACCATAAGAATGGTAGAGTACCTAGTGACCCAAACCCTCCGAAGCGCAAACCAGACAGCCATGAACACCCGAACCGTGCTGTGAGCCCGACGGACAGACAGACTCCATCAACTTCGGCCGACCTGGTGAGCACTGGTCACAAAGCCCCAGCCGAGAGATGACCCGTCCGTGAACACATCGAGCGAAGGCTCGGGGAGGTGCCAAGGCACGGAACCCCGAAAACCCCAAAGAGGAAGCTGGTGACGCAGCACCAACACAAGATCCCCGGAGGAACCCAAGGAAAGCAAGAGGCGGAAGGGAAGTCTCCGCAGGAACCAACCGACGCCGTAGCCAAACCCGACTCCGCTGGCAGACAAGCACGCCAAAGTGCAGACTCCCGCACAACCGCCCAAGCAACCGCTGAGCAACCCGGGACCCCCTCCTGAACAGCCAAAGGCGGGACCACAGCCGCAGTAACACTTCTGGAGGGAAGACAATGAGGGGCCCAAGAGCCTTAAACAAGGCCCAGGTCCGAACCCAGGACGGAAACAGATGGAAAAACCTCCAGATCACCAGGAAACCAAACCCAGCGATCTGGAAAGAACCATCCCCTGGCGAGCAGACAAGCGGACTGACTGGGAGCCCACACCAGCCAGTCGTCGAGGTAGGCCAGACACCGAATCTCAGACTCAGACAGGGCACTAAGATCCGGTAAAGATGCAAAGAGTATACGAAGTGCCCATTACAAAATAGGGAAGGCAATAAAAACAGCAAACCTGAAGCCCCACCACCAACCGTGCTAGCCCCAGAAAAACTGGAGAAAAACGTGCCAAGAAGTGACCTGGAGGTCCAGGGCCACCATCCATGCACCCGGCCCCAACAGAATCCGAACAGGAGACAACAGTCCTCCAAGGAGCGCAGAGGATCCAGGGCGCAGATTGAAGAAGTCCAGAAGAACTGCAGACGGGAAAAGCTCATGACTGCAAAGAGCAGACGGGAAGCCCAGAAGGATGGGGCGGATCGACCACGCCCCACGCACCCACGAAGAGGAAATGACGAAGCGCAGGGGAAGAAGCCCACCCCGCCAGCTCTGAACCCCCCCCAAGGGGGAGAAGCCGTCCTCCGACGCCAGCAGAGGCCGGAAGACAACCCAAAGCGCCCACCAACAGCGGGACCAAGCGAGAGGCAACAGAGCAAGCTGCTCCACCAGCGCCCAGTCAACAGAGAAGGGAACAGAACCCCTTCCGAAAGAAAAAGTACACTACCTAAGTCATGAGGAGAGACTACGGGAATGAAACCACACTTCGCTGGAAGATGAAGTGAGGGGAGACCTGATCACCACATTCAAGATACCCAAGGGAATCGACAGGGTGATAAGGACCGGCTATGTAACACAAGGGGCACACGCACTAGGGGACACAGGTGGAAACTGAGTACCAAAAGAGCCAGATAGAATTATTTTTTTTTTTTTTTTTTTTTTTTTTATTTTAGTGTCTGAATGGTAACGGGAAAGCACTAGGAAGTAATGTGGTGACTCCACACACAAATAACGAGGCTGACCCCCATACAATGTCACACGTAGACATGATAGAGCCCAAGAGGCACAGGAACCTATACACCTGTTGATAGACGGTTGAGAGGCAGGACCAAGGAGCCAGAGCTCAACCCCCGCAAGCACAACTAGGTGAGGACATATATTGTAAAAGTACAAGTCGCCGACTAGTGGGCAGAGAGCACTACGCCGGCCAGGCAAAGAAGGCACAAAACTGCATCAAAAGGCCCACCTCGACAGCAAAACCGCAAAGTCCCAGCACAACCACAACATGTGCCAAGACCCAAAAAGATCAGTCTGCAAGCCAGGAAGACCCCGGAACCCCAAAAGGCAGAACCGGGTCACACGAGGAAACAAAGTCCCCTGAACCCACAAAAGGGGGCCCAAGAGGAAGAAAACCTCCAGAACGAAACCAAGGAACCCAAAGGAACCCAGAATCGAACCAGGGGGAGCCCAACCACCACATTTGCCGGCGGAGAACACCACTGAAAGGCTAAACACAGCCCCCAGCAGAGCCCCCTGGGAAAACGGTCCCAACAGACCGAAAACCGAGGGACAAGGTGAGGGAGCAAGCATACCAGCCAGGGGCACTGAGCCTAAACCCATAGGCTCAGACCCAAAAGCAACACCCAAACGTTCCCAGAGGAACAGGCAACGGCAAGAAAACACCAGAAAAACAAAGAAACGACAACAGGAGAACAAAAACCATGACAAAAATTGAAAACTCACCAGAGACGCTCGCTCGCACACCCAGACGCATGTAAACAAACCGCAACGCCGCCCTGGTGGCCACGCCGGGAAACCGGCAGACGAAAATGGCCGCCAGCAGGGGCTGTGACTGACGCTAAATACACAAAAACACGCCAGCAAATGTGGGAAGCTAGCAGACTGGATGGGCGAAAAACGGCGCCCAACAGCAGAAAAACCCCGGAAGGGGCAAAGCCGCCCCAGAACTGCTAGCAGGCAACCCCCACAGCCCCGGGAACCAAAAACAGAGGCCCCGGGGCAGAGCCGTCCTCCAAGCCCTCCGCCCTTAAAGAAAAGCAAGAGTCCATGGGAAAGGCAACAAGAAAGGGCCGCTGGTAAGACCCAGAAGCCTTGGCAGGAGGCACAGGCTCAAACCTCCGTCCCCAACCCGAACGGGGCAGCCCCCGAAAACCGCCCGAGTCTCTGCCGCAACTAAACCCCGCCCCGACCCCGAAACCCGCAGACGGTCCGGAGCCGGGAACATGGAGGGAAAGGGGCGAGCAGCACCTAACCAAACGGGGCGGCCACGGGGCATTCGAGTGGGAAACCAACCTAGCATGTTGCAGCAACCTAACCTAGCTTGCAACACGGATGCCGCCTGTACTTTGAACAGTAATAACATCAGGAGAGTACAGGCATACCTCAGAATAAGAGTTTAATCCGTTCCTGGAGACGCCTCGCCTTCCGAAAACTCGCATTCCGAAGTTAATTTCCCCATAAGAAATAAAGGGAAATGAATTAATCCGTTCCTGACTACCCCAAAAACCCCACATCAAACTAAATTTTTATACCTAATTTACCTAATTCATCTAAATAAACCTACAAAACTGTGTTCCAGTTATTACTTACCTTGCTGTCGAGTGCTGTAGGCGTATGGAAGATGGTGAGGAGGGGGGAGGAGGAGAGGAGTTACTGTTTGGAAGGGGAGTCCCCTTCCATAATCACATCACATAACCCCATGCCTTGTAACACTATGGATACCACTTCTCTTTCTAAATTTTTCAAACCAGCCCCTGCTTGCCTTAAACTCTTTCTTATCTGCATCACTCGTTGCAGGGGCATTCTTTAGAAGGTCTTCGTGCAACACCCTGGCTTTCTCACAAATAATGGCCTCCGAAACACTATCACCCCTCAACTCCTTGTCGTGTATCCAAATTAATAACAACTTTTCCACTTCTTCAAGTATTTGTGGTCTTTGTGCCGTTAATGTTCTTACTCCTTTTGCCACTTTAGCACCCATAATCTTATTTTTCTTCTTAAGTATAGTGCATATTGTTGATGTGGCTTTGTTGTACTGCCTACAAAGTTCAACAACACGTGTACCGTTCTCATGCTTCCGAATGATCTCTTGTTTCTCCTCTATTGTCATCCTCACATGAGCTTTCTGGCCTTTATCCTTACCACTGGCTTTCTTGGGACCCATGGTGAGATATATAATAACAAATTGTATAGATAAATCACCAAAAATCCAACAAAACACTGAAAATCCGCGAGAAGAATTGATGTGGGGGTAGTCACTGAGCGCGAGACAATGGTAAACTGAGGGGCGGCGGGGCGGAGGGGCGACGATCTCCGAACCACCACGCGCTAGGTCTGCCTGTACGCGTATCAACAAACTCGCGTCCCGAAGTAACCCTCGCCTTCTGAGACAAATTTTTGGAGTAAATACTGCTCGCCTTCCGAAAACCTCGCATACAGGGACAATCGCATTCCGAGGTACCACTGTACTGGAGAACAGGCAGAGAAACACTCGCAAGACTCCGGGTCAAGGTGTCGTGACCCAACAGGCAGCATGACGGAGGTAAAAATGGCGACTGTCACCCGGAGACAAGGGAACAGCAACCAACGATCCCGTACAAGACGGGTTGGAACCCGGAAGACACATTCAATGGTCCCCCGAGCCCAGACAGGGGTTTCCAGGGCCCGTAGGGTAACAACTACGGGAAGCCCGGGCAAGGTGTTGCTAACCGGTTAAGAAACCCAAACATAACAAGAGGGTAGATTATAGCACTGAAAACCCTTGAGACGTGTACAATCACGGGGGCCTAGCAGAGGGCCGCCAAACACTACCAGTGGAACTATAACCACCTTAGGCAGACCCCCACCAGGCATGAAAAATTAAAAACAAAAGAAAAACCCCGCAAAAGTACACCGTCTCCAGAGGCAACAGAAACCGGCCACCGCTTAGGTGGCAGGCTGCGCAACACCTTGACGCCCTAACCAGCACAATACCAATCCCTACCCAGGGCCAAACAAGGGCCCCAAGCCCCAGCTGGCCCCAAGGGCGAGGCAAATGCCGAGCAGCAAGAACCTCTACGGGAATGGTTCCCGAACGCCCCAGGGAAGATAACCCTGTTACGCAAGGGCAGTACTCACAGGGCGCTTAGGGAAGTCAGCCACTAAGCACATGCAGCCCCGGCACTGATGAAGTACTCCTGGCCACCGCACAACACAACACACGGCAGTGAACGCCACACAAGGCAAACACCGCCTAGGAAACTGAGGCCAGAGAAGCGTCAATCCCGGTTGACATTAGCGAACGAACTGAAGCTTGGCAGCTGGTGCGGTAGGTCCGGGGCTCCCCCCTCCCCCTCCCGGGGTGGGGAGGGCTGCGCGGACGATCGGCGCGGCAGTAAAGTGTGATGTTTGCTTGTTTGCTAGTTTCCTTGGGATTGTAGGGAGTTTTCTACCTCTCTGTTCGGTTTTTGTTGTAGTTTCTTACCATGTGGGGTTTGTTTTGTTACGCCTACCTTTCTGGGTGCCTAACCCCGGTCGATGGCAGATAAGGAAAACCCCCAACCATATGGGGTTTTCCAGGGCCATTGCTCCCTGAAACCTCTCTGAAGGGGCCAGGTTCTGGCGCTGGTCCCTGGTAGGTCTGAACTCCTTAGCTAATGTCCCGGTCTAACATAACATACATTAGCCCGATAAGCTCCAGGGAGCCGTAGGGGCTCCCCACAGAAAAGGTGGAGCCGGTGGAGAAAACAAGGCTAGGCCAGCTACCGAGGGGCCACGAGGACTACTGGCCCAGGGAAGGACTCCAACCAAGCCAGAACCCGAAGCACAAGCTGGACCAGGGGGAAGAGGTACAGGTACCTCCACTTCGACCAGTCCTGCCGAAAGGCATTTACCGCGAATGCCTTGCAGGCGGGGAAGGGTGCCACATAGAATGGGAGACACTAAGACCAAGCTGACGCAAAGATGTCCATGTCCAGCAGAACCAACGAAACGAGGCAGCAACGACCAGCCATTTCATGAAAAGAGGAGTGAACGGAGACAGGATGTCGGACACACCCCAGACATGAACTGCACAGAGAGACAAACCCCAAGAAACCAGCAGGCGAGCCACCCAAAGGGACCAACCCCAAAGAGGCAAGGACCGAAAAGAACCCCTGTGGTTCTGGCAATGAATCACCAGCAGACAGTTCGAATGGGGCCGGATGGTAGAGCCCCGAGGTACCCGAATCCTCTGAAATGCAAACCAGACTGCCGCAAACTCCCGAACTGTGCTGTGAGCCCGACGGAAGGACGGACTCCACTGTCCCTGGCCGGCCTGGTGAGCACTGATCACAAAGCCCCAGCCGAGAGACAACCTGTCCGTGAACACATCGAGCGAAGGCTCGGGGAGGCACCAAGGCACTGAACCCCGAAAACCCCAAAGAGGAAGCCAGTGATGCAGCACCGACACAAGGCCTCAGGAGGACGAATCCAACGATCGCTAGAGAGGCGGAAGGGGCGTCCCCGAAAGAACCAAAACAGATGCCGAAGCCAAACTCGACCCGGCGGGTAGACCAGCAAGGCAAAATTCAGACTCCCGCACAACTGCTCGAGCAACCGTCAAGTGACCAGGGATCCCCCCAGAAACAGCTGAAGGCGGAACCGCAGCCGCAGCAACGCTTCTGGAAGGAGATAAAAGTGAACCAAGAGTCCCAAACAAGACCCAGCCAGGGCTGAACCCGGGACGGAACCCCGATGGAATGTTCTCCAGTTCACCCAGAACCCGAACCCGGTGAGCTGGAAAGAACAACATCCCTGGCGAGCAGATATGTGGACTGACTGGGAGCCCACACCAGCCAGTCGTTGAGGTAGACCAGAAACCGAATCCCGAACAGACGCAGGCAGGTCACCAAGATCCGGTAAAGATGCATAAAAACACTAAGTGCCATATACCAACTAGGGAAGGCAACAAAAATGGCAAGCCTGAAGCCCCACCATTAACTGTGCTAGTCCTAGAACCCTGGAGAGGAACGTGCCAAGAAGTGACCAGGAGGTCCAGGGACACCATCTAGGCACACGGCCCCAACAGAACTCGGACCGGAGACAACAGCTATCCGAGGAGGGGGCAAAGAAACCAGGGCGCAGACTGAACAAGTCTAGAAGAACCGCAGATCTGCAAAATTCCGTGTCGGCATTGGAATCGGCGGGAACCCTAGAAGGGGCGGATCAACCGCGTAAATATGTATATATATTAGACAATGGCAACAGTCAATCGAAGGAGTTTTAAGCCTACCGGGGACCAGAGACAGAACCTGGCCCCCCTCAAGAGAAGCACGAGAAGCAATGGCCTAAAGACACCCCCGTGAAATTGAAAGCAGTCTTTGTCTGCCATCTACCAGGTCAGGTACCCAGAAAGGTAGGAATTTCAAAACAAACTACTGCTGGCCCAAAAATTGCAAACCGAAAGCCAAAAAACCAGCATTGAATGTAATGAAACGCCATTTTCTGAGTGAGACCCGGAGGCTCCCCGGAGCTTTACCGGCTGATATGCTAATGTCAGACTTTGGCATCAGTCATGTATATGGAGTTCTAGGGCCTACCGGAGACCACGGCCAGAACCTGGCCCCCTCAGAGAGGCAAGGGGAGCAATGCCCTATAGAAACCCCCGTGTGGTTGGAAGCATTCTATGTCTTCCATCGACCGGGTCAAGCATCCAGAAAGGTAAGCATTCCAAAACAAACCCCTATTCTGGTGAAAATTGCTACCTAAAGCCGAACTAGTGGATAGAACTCAACAGAAAACAAGGAAACTAGTATCACGTCATATGTCACCGCGCCGCTGTCTGCGCGGCTCCCCCCTCCCCGGGAGGGGGAAGAGGGAGCCCCAGACCTCCCACGCCGGCTATCCACCCATCAGTTCTGAGGCTGGATGTCAAAACACGCGAAATACCGCCGACCGGAGGGAGGGAGGGTTGCCGGGGAGCCTCCGGGTCTCACCCAGAAAATGGCGTTTCATTACATTCAACGCTGGTTTTCTGGGGGGAGCCCCGTCAGCTCCCCGGAGCTAACTACCCACAGAGGAAGGTCAAAGGGACAGAACCGGGAGGCGGACACCAAGCACCCCCCAAGGACGCGAGACAACCGGCAGCAAACGCCAACCCAAGGCGCCACAGCCCCGAAAAGTCCCGGGAACAACACGAGAACAACGAGCAGCAAGGCTCGTTGCCTTGCTGGACACGAACACCAAAAATCCATGCCCGAAAGACCGCAAGGCCACGTCGCCCAGACGGCAGCGAGAGCAGCGAAACCACGAACGCCACAGGCATGAGGGAAGAACACAGGCAGCTTAGCCGCAAGAACACGGCTGACCACCCGGGACACTATCACCCGCGAACCGGGAAGAACAGAACCGGATCAACGCAAAACGCGCTCCGGACCCAAACACCGTGGCACGCAAACAACAGTGGAGGGCCGCCACTGAACACAAAAAACGACACCCCCCCGGCCCGACCAACGAAGCACCAACAAACCCTGGACCCCTCCAGAACGCAGCAGAACAGTACCCGAACCAAGGGGTATGAACAACTGCAATAGACCGAGACAAGGAAGCACATCACAGGACACAGGCTGACAAATGCCTAAGAACACACGCAGAACACCCTTGCTGCAGAGGAGGCAGGAAGAAAGAGCAGAAGCACAAAAACCCCAGGATAACAACCAGGGGTGGACAATCAGGCAGGGACAGAAAAACCCCCACGCAATCCCCAGACACAAAACGGCAGCAAAGTGCCACTCCACAACCGGACACAGGAACAAGGACACGCCACCGTGAAACACAGTACCAATGCACACGTGCAGCAGCAGCAACAGGCACCACTGCAACATGCAACATGTAAATAGCAACTCCCTTCTGCAAAGGCAGAGAACGGAGCAGGCAGACCCCAGACAGGGCCAACGGAGACACGACAAAACCCCGCAGGCCCAGAAACCTGCACCAGGCGACCGAAGGCGGAGAAAACCCCGCTCGATACCTGCTGGATGAGGTACTGGGAGCTCTTTCACACCTCAAGCCCGCCCAAGGCCAGGCTAGACCAGCCAGAGGGTGGCCCACCAAGCAGCTGCTAGGAGCAGTCCACCGGCCCACATACCCCCCACAACCAGGACGGGCCGGAACTGCCATACGAAAACAGGCTAGTGCGCCCTGGAAGTCCACGGACGAACCAGCAAGAAGGCTTATGCTTACAAGTAGGTCGTGTAACAAGCACAGACCTCTGATGGTAATACAGTGTTCCCCAAATGTGCCAATAGCACCACTGCACTCCACTGGTACCATCCCACACGTTCTACCAGATAGGCGGGACCCAAGAGCCAGAGCTCAAATCCTGCAAGCACAGCCAGGAGCCTTACCAGGCGAGTACAGAACCAACCCTACAACCCCCACACCTCACAACATTAAAAAAGGAGGGTCCCCTGAATGACTCCAGCATGGGTTGGACATGCACATGAGGGGGACAGGAAGGGTTGAAAAAGGGACAGTCACTGGTGTGCGAACGGTCTCAGTCGTACAAAAATATACCTAAATAAAGACAGGTATATAAACAACTCCGCATCCAGCGCCCGGCCAAAAGACGCCAGATCGCAGAAACTCACCTGGCGAACGGTGGCACGAACTTGACACGACTCAACCGTGCCCAGAAGAACCAGGGAGCACTGCCAGGTGAAGACGCCAGAGCCGGACCCTGCCGGACCCGCAGGAAAGCAGGGAGAGGCGAAGGAGGCGGTCCACACCCGTGACACAGGGAAAACTGCGGTGTCCTCCCCACAACTGGGAACCAGGACACCCCCGGCGCGAAGGGGCACATACCGCAGCCAGGGAGAAGAACGAGAGGCGAAGCACTGTAGCAAAAAGGGCGTAAAACACCAGCACTGAAACACCGCCCAGACCAAAACAAACTCCACGGCGCATGCGCATAACACGCTGGCCGAACCGCACACCCTCTCTGCGGGAAGGCGCCAGCCAGGACTACTGCACGAGAAAAGTAGCCAAAAGAGGAAGCAGGAACAATAAAACCGGCCAAAGAAGCAAAGAGCCCAAAAAGGAACCCAACCGGGCGACGAGCAGCCTACCCAACCGGGTGACAAGCAGCCCAACCGGGCGACAAGCAGCCCAACCGGGCGACAAGCAGCCCAACCGGGCGACACGTAGCCCAACAGGGCGACAAGTAGCCCAACAGGGCGACAAGTAGCCCAACAGGGCGACAAGTAGCCCAACAGGGCGACAAGTAGCCCAACAGGGCAACAAGGAAGAGGAGCCGACAGACGTTCCAATAATGCGGGAAGTAGCGAAAAACCTTCCCGTACCCTCGAGAACACAGAAGCCAACACTAGTCCCGAAGGCATACGCAGGCGCACCCGAGATCAGAAGTCACGCAGAACCCCATCGAACGGAGAAACATGATGAAAACACCGTCCCAAAAAGGGGTGGGAGGAAACATCCACCCACAGGACGGAACCAACCGACTCAAAGGCCAAAGAACCGAGCCCGGGGAGGGGCCGACGCCCAACAGCATGTACGGCGAGTGGGGAGGAAAGACCCCACTCCGCGTAACCACAAGCCCCGGGAGCCCACTGGCAGACTCATACAACACGGCTAGAGGAACAGGCTCAAATACCCCCGTCACTACCCCAGAAGGGGAATTCCCCAAGACTGCCCGAGTCTCAACACCACCAAAAACCCCGCCCCGAACCTACAGACGGTAAGGAACCGGATGCAGGCAGGAAGGGTGATCCAGGGAAAAGACAAGGGGGCGTGGATGGAACCGAAGCAACCAACACCCCCAAGTGTTGGTTGCCCCAACACTTGGGGGTGTTGGCTGCCCCAACAACGGGGCAGCCCCGGGGCTCCCGGGAAAGAAACCACGAGAACGTTGCCACCACCAAGGCTCAAGTGCAACGCCCCTGCTGCCCACACCCGCTTCGTTAGCACAACTGGGTAACCAAGCCACAACGAGCAAGCAAACTCGCAGGACTCCGGGTCGAAGGTGTCACCGACCCCACAGGCAGCAGACGGAGGCAAAACAGAGAGTCACCCAGAGACAAAGGGTGAGAGCAACCCTCAAACTCGCTGGAAGCGAGGGGGGGACTCTGGGGACACATCCATCGGACCCGCGCGCCCCCAGGGGTTTCCCAGGGTCCCGAGCGTTTACTATAAGAGGACTCGTGCTCAGGTAATCCTAGGCAGGGTACTGCTAACCGGCACCCAAAGCTACCAAACAACTTTCTAAGAGCTGAACCCCCGGGACGTGTGCACTCACGGGGACCTAGCAGGGGGTACCACCAGAAAATACTCAGAACACAAGGGACACAAGGGGTAAGAACGAAGGCAGACGCCCCCCCACCAGGTAGATAAACAAAAAGAAAAAGAAAACTCCGCAAGAGGACAGCGTACCCAAGCGGAACAGAGCCGGCCGCTATGATTGGTAAAGACAAGCTGCACAGTACCCTGCGCCCCACCAGTGCAAAAACTGCCCCTTACTCTAAGGCGAACAAGGGAGACAGAACACCCGAGCACACAAAGAGCGGCCGAAAACCAAGCAGTAAACGGCCAAGCAGGGGGAGGACCCAAGGAACTTGTGGAAGGTGGCCCCAAGCCCCAAGGGCAGTACTTACAGGGCACCTAGGGAAGGGAACCCTAGGCGCATGCAGCCCGAGTACTGGAGAATCACTCCCGGCTCACGCACCACCTAGAAAACAGACACCACACTCTAGGTACAGTGCTGAAACAGCCACTGGAGCCGGAGCACATAACCGTTGCCTATAGCATCAGCCGAAGAACTGATGGGTGGATAGCTGGCATGGGAGGTCTGGGGCTCCCCCTTCCCCCTCCCGGGGAGGGGGGAGCTGCGCAGACAGCGGCGCGGTGACGTATCACGTCATACTAGTTTCCTTGTTTTCTGTTGAAGAGTTCTATCCACTTGTTCGGCTTTAGGTAGCAATTTTCACCAGAATAGGGGTTTGTTTTGGAATGCTTACCTTTCTGGATGCTTGACCCGGTCGATGGCAGACATAGAATGCTTCCAACAACACGGGGGTTTCTATAGGCCATTGCTCCCCTTGCCTCTCTGAGGGGGCCAGGTTCTGGCCGTGGTCCCCGGTAGGCCCTAGAACTCCATACACATGACTGATGCCAAAGTCTGACATTAGCATATCAGCCGGTAAAGCTCCGGGGAGCCGACGGGGCTCCCCCCAGAAAAGCAAACAGAACTCCCCAATCAAAAACCGGGAAACAAACATGACGTCACCACAACCACCGCGCATCCCGCCCCTCCCCGGGAGAGGGACGGTGGGGGTCCCAGACCTCCATGCTGGCAACTTTCCCCAGTTCAGAGGCTGAGTATCAAAACGGGGGGGAAAAAAAAAACGCCGACCAGAGGGAGGGAGGGATGCCGGGGAGCCTCAAGGTCTCATCCAGAAAATGGCATTTCGTTACATTGAACGCTGGTTTTCTGTGGAGAGCCCCTTCGGTTCTCCGGAGCTACCTAACCAAAGATAAGGAAAAAGGGACTCACCTGGGAGGCGGTCATCACTCGCTCCTCACCTCAAAGTCGAGACAACTGGTCGCAACCTGCGACCCAAGACTATACACGCACGAGAAGAACATTAACAAGGAACATGTAGCCAAGACCCCTGATCAACCTCCAAAAGCCCCGTACCCGAAAAGGCCAGGACATATTACCAAAACTGTAGCCGAAAGCCAAACTTATGAAAGGCGTGGGCACGGGAATAGACCGCAGGTTGGCAGGACCAAATAATCCTGCAGACAACTCTGGAGAAGGGAAACAGGGTCAACCCAAAGCGCGTCCTCTGCCACAGATGCCGTGGTATGCAAATACCGGGGAAGAGCCACAGACACAAAACATGATGCACCCCCGGTCGAACCAACCAAGCATCAACAACCCAAGGACCCCCTCAGAAAGCAGCAGACTCATTCTTCGCCAGAAAGAAAGAGAAGGCTGCAAAGGAACGAAACAACCACCAGGACCGAAAGAGTACAAATCCCTGCGCTGGAGGAGAGTATGAAGCTCCCCGAACCGACCCCCAGAGGCCAAAGCCAACAAGAAAAAGAGCCTTAGAAAAACAGTCCTGGACCTAGGGGGCCACCACAAACAGAGGAGAAAAGAGAGCACCCGGTTCAATGACCAGGACAGCTCAGGCGGCACATGAGCAGGCTGGAGGTGAAACATAGGCCGAAAAAGCTTGCGGAACGGAGCAGAAGTGACATCCACCCCGAATGCAAGCTGCAGCGGCTCCACCAGCTCCGCACGATACGAGGCAACAGTATTTGGCATAAGATGACGGTCCTGAAACAACCAAGAGAGAGGACAAAACAACCCGATCAGAAAACGAAGACAACCTACGAAGAGACAAAAATGTCGAAAGGACTGCCAGGAAATTTCATACTGCCATCTAGACGAAAATCGCAGGTGGGACACCCTCAACGAATCCACCTGATCACCATACAAGTGGTGATACACCCGCGTCAAAAAGACCAGACGTGAAGAGTGGAGAAGATCGAACCAGCCATGTACCGGACCGGACTGATCTGCTGAAAGAGGCGGAGCTGCGGGAAGACCCTCGGGTTCGGACAGCGAGCAAGAAGCGCCTGAAACCAAGGCTGACCCGGCCACCAAGGAGCCCACAGGACTACTCTCTCTTGGTAAGTTTCCACCTAAGTCAGGATCTGGAGCAACAACTGGACCGGAGGGAAGAGGTACAGGTAATTCCACCTCGAGGGAAGAGGTACAGGTAACTCCACCTCGACCAGTCCAGCCGAAAGGCATCAACCCTGACGGCCTTGCAGTCTGGGAAGGCGCCACATAAACTGGAAGACGCCTCGACCATGCCAATGGAAAGAGGTCTACCTCTGGGTTACCTTACCTTGAGGTGCTTCCGGGGCTTAGCGTCCCCGCGGCCCGGTCGTCGACCACGCCTTCTCGGCCTGGGTGCCCGTACATCCGGCAGAGCCAACTGAACGAGTCGGCGTCGACCGTCCATTCCGTGGAAAGGGGAATGAACCGAGACAGACAACCGAGTCACCCGAAGCGACTAGCCCAAAAAAGCCAAGGACTGCATCGAACCCCCGTGGTTCAGGCAATGAACCACGGGGGAGCAGTCCGAATGGAGCCGGATCGTTGCTCCTCGAGAGACCCGAACCCTCTGAAGCGAATGCCACACCGCCGCAAACTCCCGCGCCGTGCTGTGAGCTCGACGGAAGGACGGAACCCACCGACCCTGGCCGGCAAGATGAGTACTGTAACCCCGCGATTATCCGGGATTCAAACATCCGGAAAACGCCCTTATACGGCCAAAATCGTGATCGGATAAAGTTATCACAATATCCGGCCAAAATGGCCACAGGAACCGGATAAAAGCTGGTTTGGCCGGATGAATATTCGGCCATACCGTATTAATCCCGTCTGTGGCTCTAGACGCATGGTGGAGGAGGGGGTGGGGTAGGTGGGTGGTGTTGGGAAGGTGGGAGGGGTGCGTCGGAAGGGACCACCTGGGTACAGGAATTACCATTAATTTTAGAACACTTAATCATAGCCAAAAACAAATTAAATAAGTACTAGTAATTATGTATTAACAAATAAATAAGTTTCCTAAAAGTAATGTGCACAGGCTGAAGTTTCCTTCAAAAATATTGTGTTTTTTTTCCTCCTGGCGGCCTACGTAACGCGCTATAGCTGCCCCACCCCAAGTGGACCCGTCCAACACTGGTCAACCCATGTGCGTCCGTCCCTCGTGTTATACACAGTGCTGCGCCATTAGTGAAATATTTTTTTAAATAACTTTTTTATTTTCATAGTAACTTTGAACATTTTTGGCCAAGATTATGTCCGGTAGCAGCATCAATCGTTCTGGAGGTGTTAAGAGGAAGAAAGTTGTCTTAACAATTAAAGACAAGTTACTGTTATACACCTCAACCAGTGCGGCGTCACAGTGCTGCTCCATTAGTGAAATATTTTTTAAATAACTTTTTTATTTTCATAGTAACTTTGAATATTTTTGGCCAAGACTATGTCTGGTAGCAGCATCAATCGTTCTGGAGGTGTTAAGAGGAAGAAGGTTGTCCTAGCAATTAAAGACAAGTTATGTGTTGTTCAACCAGTGAGGCGCCATAGGCAAGCCAAGCGCCTTCAACAAGTGAGGAGCAAGCAAGCAAGCGCCTTCAACAAGCGAGGCGTCACAAGCAAGCCAAATGCCTTCAACAAGTGAGGCTTCACAGGCAAGCCAAGCGCCTTCAACAAGTGAGGACATGCAAGCGCTTCAACAAGTGAGGCGCATGCAAGCGCCTTCAACAAGCGAGGCCTCACAGGCAACCCAAATGCCTTCAACCAGTGAGGCTTCAGCAGCTGGCAGTCAAAACTAACTTTGCTTAATGAACTGTACAGTAATTTTAAGTGTTGTGTTAGTATAGGTTATGTAAATTGTTAAGAATTCTTAACTTCAAGATGTGTGGCATCAATCAAGAAGACGAACACCAACAAGGTAAGTTGAGGTTTCTAGTTGAATATTTAATAATTATATGTGGCAAGGCAATTCAAATTATGTTGTTTGTAGTATAAAAGTAGTTGGAAATTGTAACTTTTGGACTCGTAGGTGAAAAAGTACCATTATCCGAAAAATGTGATAATCCGGCTGGGGGTCCTTCCCATATAGTCCGTATGATCGAGTGGAGACAGTATTTCACTAATGCAATCCACTTGGGAGCCAGGCTGCCAGGAGGAAACAAACTCACAATATTTTTAAAGGAAACTTCAGCCTATGCACATTGTTTTTAGGAAACTTATATAGAGTGGTACCTCGGAATGCGAGTGTCCGTGTATGCGAGTTTTTCGGAAGACGAGCAGGATTTACTCCAAAAATATGTCTTGGAAGGCGAGGGTTACCTCGGGACGCGAGTTTGTTGATACGTGTACAGGCCGACTGGCGCGTGGTGGCATGGCGATCGCGCCTCAGTTTACCAGTGTCTCGTGTCCATTGACTATCCCACCTGAATTCTTCACAAGGATTTACAGTTTTTTATCGGTTTTTTGGCCATTTGAGCATAAAAGTTGTCATTATATATCTTGCCATGGGTCTCAAGAAAGCCATTGGTAAGGTTCAACATGAGAAAATAGCTGTGAGTAGAGGCAGTAGAGGATGTCCCTTCTTGATTAAGAAAATGTGTGAAGTATGGGAAGAACTGCAAAGTTTTGTTGAAAAAACTCACCCAGATAAAGCTGTAGCAGGCCGTTGCATTGACCTTTTAAATGATAATGTGATGTCTTACTACAGACAAGTGTTAAAATGTAGGGAAAAACAAGTGTCATTAGATAAATTCTTAGTAAAACAATCAAGTCCTAGTGGTATGCAGGCAAAATGTGCCAGAGTGTGCATACCAGTGAAGTCCTCACTGCCTGATGTGATAATGGAAGGGGACTCCCCTTCCAAACAGTAACTCCTCTCTTCCTCCCACCTCCTCACCATCTTCCATACGCCTACAGCATTCAACAGCAAGGTAAGTAATAACTTGAACATAGTTTTGTAGGTTTATTTAGATGAATTAGGTATAAAAATTTAGTTTGATGTGGGGTTTTTGGGGTAGTCAGGAACGGATTAATTCATTTCCCTTTATTTCTTATGGGGAAATTAGCTTCGGAATGCGAGTTTTCGGAATACGAGGCGTCTCCAGGAACCAATTAAACTCTTAAACTGAGGTATGCCTGTATTTGTTATTACATAATTACTAGTACTTATTTCATTTGTTTTTGGCTATGATGAATTGTTCTAAAATTAATGGTAATTCCTGTACCTAGGTGGTCCCTCCCGACGCTCCCCTCCCACCCTCCCGACACCACCCAACCCCCTCCGCCACCATGCGTCTCGAGTCACAGGCAGACGGGATTAATACGGTACGGCCCACCCCATGGCTTTCATATCCAGACAATTCAATGATTATCCAGCTAAATCAGCTTTTATCTGGCTCCCATGACCATTTTGACCGGATATTGAGATAACTGTATCCGGTCACGATTTTGGCCGTATAAGGGCGTTTTCCGGATGTTCGAATCCCGGATAATCGCGTGGTTACAGTATAACGTCTGTATATAGTGAATAAAGGTAAAAATAGTATGGTGGGAGGAGTAGGGTGGCGAGTCAGGTGAGATGAGGAGAGGGAGGGAGGGAGGGAGGGAGGGACTAGGGAGGGAGGGAGGGAGGGACAGCCAGTGGCAGGCTGCCACTGGCTGCCACTGCCACTGCCACTCAGCATACCAACTTAGTGGTACGTTATGGTGAACACAAATGTAGATACTTATATATAATGTGTATTATAGTGTAATAACAGCAAAAGGAGTGTGAGGAGAAGCCATTTAAGTGAGGAAGGTGACAACATCTGCATGATTTATCATGCTGGGTAGGGGTGGCTACTATATTCTTTGGGAACAAGTAAGTAATTATCAAAAGGAAGGCACTAAACCGGGAAGGCTATGTAGCACCATCAAATGTGCAGGATAATCAAAAGGCGCTAAATATCACCAAGGATGCCAATACGTGAACAGAAATGCATAAGGGGAACGATATCAAAAGTATCCGAGTCACCAAGACTACTATCGAGAGACAAGCGACCACGAGGGACGGTCGGAAAACAAGACACACGCTCTTCCCAGAAGCCAGGACATTCAACAAGGATATGCATGACCGTAAGAGGGACAATGCAATTAGGACAATAAGGAGCAGGGCAGCGCTCCATCAAGTGACCATGAGTCAAGAGAGTATGGCCAATAAGCAAACTCGCCAAAGTCGTTTCCCATCGCCGGTTATGGTGGTAGGAGGACGGCCACGAGGACACACAACTTTTAAGAGAACGTAGTTTGTTACCAGTAACAGACGACCAACAAGCCTGCCAACGGGTAAGAATGGAGGAATGGATAACTGGGTAAAAGTCGGAATAAGGAATACCTTTACGAGAGATGGGACAAGAGCGGACAGCTTCCCTGGCGACAGCATCCGCACACTCATTTAAAGAGACACCAATATGGCTGGGAACCCAACAAAACTCAACCGACTTAAATTTACTATGAACAAGAAACAGCCAAAGCCGGATCTCGACAACAACTGGATGAACCGGATTAAAGGACCCGAGAGCCATGAGGGCACTACGAGAGTCAACAACAACCACAAAGGAAGATTGACAACGAGAGAGCAGGAGATGAAGAGCATAAAGAATAGCATAAAGCTCCGCTGTGAAGACGCTAGTCTCCGGAGGTAAGCGACACATATAAGTGTGATCAGGAAAAACAACAGAGTAGCCAACACCGTCCGCAGACTTAGACCCATCGGTGAAGACGGAAACGGAGTGGGAGTGAGAAGAAAAGTGCTGAAGGAGAAGGCGTTTTAGAACCGTAGGAGGGGTTCTTTGGGTACAATACCAGCTTAGATGAACAGTTATGGTGAACAGAACATGTAGATACTTATATATAATGTCTGTATATATAGTGAATAAAAGCATGAACAGTATGGTGGGAGGAGGATGTGGGTGAGTGAGGAGTCATTAAGGGAGTAGCGGTGAGAGGCTGACTGGCAGATGTGATGGCCACACCTCGTTGCTTTTTGACTTGCAATATCAACTTAGTGGTTTGTTATGGTGAACAAAACATGCAGATAGGTATATATAACCTGTGTATATGGTGTAATAACCAACAAAGTATTTGTTTATTGTTTTATGAACACAATAATTGAATCAATAATATGCTCACCATAATTTTGAGTACAGCGATGATTCACACATTTTATTATATAAATATATCACTACACACTATTGAATAATTTTACAGCAAAAAAAGAAGAATCAAAGCTGGGGCTGAGCAGATTGCCTCAAACGCACGCTGAGTCAGCGCCTCTTTCTTGCCAGACTTCCCCGCCCTATAGCAGGCAAAATATGCCACTTACGAATTTTTTATTATTTTTTCTGTGATCAGGGAACACAAATTAACAGGTTTAGAAAAAAAGCATTTTTTTTTTTGTTATGCGTCTGTGGGTGACAATGGCCAAATAGCCCTTAGCAACGCAAGGGTTAAAGAAGCCGATGGGACACCCCACAGAAAATAGCCCATTGTACCTTCTTGCATATTAATCAATATAGTTTTCTTAAAATTTTATTTCTCCATAGCACAAATTAGTTAACTAGAACATCCACTCCATATTTCATCTTGCAATAAAAGTGAGTACGGCCAATGCCACTGCAATTTTGAAATTTAGTTATTCTTTGTTCACCTATTCTTACATGCACAAAGACTTATTGCTATACGTTCCATTCAGTATCTAAGCTATTCTTATCCCATTAAGTGATCACAAGTCTGTAGCTGTTATTACAATATAATTATTATTATCATCATTAAAAATTGCCACTGTTACTGCATTATTTTTATTATTATTATTTTAAATGCTCTTTCTATTCACAATTTTTGATATATAACCTAATCAGGACTTACTCCAATTAAATTATACACTAGGTTATTATTTTAACATGCTTGATGCTAGCTCATTTAACACCAAAAAATATTTATAATCTTTCCAGTGTTCTGACATCAATTTCCATGTTACATCTTTCATTTTGTTATCAAATTGTGTGCAATCTAAAGGTGCTCATTTTAAAACCACTCCCAGATTGATCGGATGAAATTTATACTTTTAACAAATATTTTAACACTTTCGCGCTCTCCGCAAAGGTCACTCAGCCAACCGAATGTGCGCGCTGCGTTTTTATCGCTTAAGCGTAAAAACAAAAATGTGTATACTCTTTTTACTCTCCTGACCTTAGTTCTCATGCTACGTATTTCATTTTGGCACCAACGTGTTTGCAATAAAATTCTCTAGAAGAACATTAGTAAAATAAGTCACGAAACATATAGGGATACCAGCACCAAATAAATAACTACGTAGATGACTCGCCGTGAGCGCCCATCAGCAACAAAATGTTTTTACTCTTGGGATTATAATCACCTCCACACTTGTTCTACAGCGTTAATTTTGGTATCAATGGACTCGCAATGAAATTCCCAACACGGTGATATGAATATAAGCGTTGAATATTGATGCAGCCCGCCCGCAAGAGTGTGGGAAGTGGTGAAATTGTTACCCGGTATCGGTGACGGGACGACGCACAGCGCTTTGAAAGTTTATACTTATTTCACTCTCATGACATTAATTTTCTATGTACGTCATTCATTTTCATGTCAATGTATTCGCAATAGAATGTTCTATGTGCCCATAGGTAAAAAATATCAACAAAGCGTAAGTTAGAATAGCGACAAATATAAAACAACGCTGGAACATATCAGTGAGCGTCAAACACACACGAAATATTTTTACTTTTGTTATGTTTGTCAAGATTATACTTGTTGCACACAGTTATTTTTGGTTGTATATTGATCGGAATAAAATTCCCTAAACAGACATATGCATATAATACATGATATGGGGGAAGAATTACCAGTATAAACGGCTAAAGTCACCCACCTGCAACCCGTTTGGGACAAAATACCATTTGATCGACGTTATCCACACCTTTCATGAACTTATTGTACCATGCAGCCTAGTGGTGAGAAAGAGAGCCTCATAGCGCGCAGTTTGAAACAAACCCAAAGTAAATCGGATAAAAATTGAATTTTATACAAATATTTTAAAAGTTGACATAACTTTATGTCCACTATGCGTTTACGTTAGACGAAACCGAACGCGCCGGCGCGTCCAGATAGCGCGAAAGTGTTAAAATGTTGGACGCTGTTCGCGTCCACGGCTCGGACTCAAGAGAAAAATTTTGGACGCCAGGGGCATTCGAAGAGTGCGAAAGTGTTAATGTGAGTAAGTGTCAAGTCAAACAGGACAGGGTTTACATGGATTATTATTTTATGCTATAAGCACTAGGTTCCTCACTACCTTGTCATGAAATGAAGAAACATACATTTAGAGTTACAGTAGTTAGCAAAGTGTAAAATGTAACTTAAATTTTGCATAAAACTCTCACCTGTTTAAGGCCTGCTTCGTCAAGTGGAGCACACTTGAGCTGCCCATTGATATACGCATAAGCATCATGGAGAAATGATCGTATTCGTCGCAGGTGTGCCTGAGCTTGAAGCATGGATGTCTCGGTATATTCCACCTCTGAGTGTTATGTATCATATACAGGTTAACAAAAGTCTATAATACTGTAAAAAGACCTAAAAAAAATCCTGCACATTAACACAGTTATTACATATCAGAAAAAAGGGGAGTAAAAATTTTAATCATTTTGTTTAGTTGCCAAGCAAAAAAAAAAAAAATTACCGAAATTGTATCCTCAATTTTATATAATGAACATGGTGCTGGCCAATCATTTTATATGATTTAATGCTTTATTCTAAGACCCTTTGTTCTCATGATGAGCAGGTCTCAAGCGTATCTTTTCCTTGCCATACCAACAACCATTAAATACTACAGTTGGAGAATGCACTTGAAAAATTGGATGAAATAATGTACATGTTGGTTTAATTATTAAGTATGTAAAGCATTCACAATTACCCACTGTGAGAAATTAGAAGGTATGACAGGAAAACATGAGGGGATAATAATCATCTTGGTTTTATTATGAAGCACACCTTGAATATCTTATTTTTAGAACATTTGAGAGACCCAAATATATCTTTGTGTCAGTGATACAAAAGGCTATATACACTGAGGTACATGTCTGGGTGTGGCACTTGAGTAATTAGAGCCAGAGATAAGACAGCACAGAGGTATACTGACTATTACGGTAGTGTGAGAGAAGGCAGAAGAGTCGGAAGGCGTTAACAGAATGTTGCCGAAGTAGATCCTCAATGCTAATTGTATTATACAATGACTTCGACATTTTCTCTGTCCCTCTGGTGTGAAGGTGGCCTGCAAAACACAAAACAAAATAAAATCTATTTCTTATCAAAACATACTATTGAATTATGTATAAAAACAGAAAACTCTTAGTTAAACCACATTACAAAAACCAAATCAGGATCAACACCACATGAAGAATGCCAAACTTATCAAAAAAGAAAACACGAATTCAGCAGCCAAAGAGTTAATGAATGCAGATGTCAAAATCTTGGATACAAGCATTAAGGGTAAATATGCAAAACATCTTGAGAGCAGTACATTACTAACAAAACAATTTGGCTTCAGACTGACAAATCTCGTCTTAAAAATCTAAAAGTGATGTAAATTATTACAAAATAATGGATGGTTACATGGTAATTAGATTTCAAAACAGCTTTTGTTAAAACTAAACAAATACAGGTGGTGTTGAGGGTATATTATTCATGATTTTTTAAGGTAAAGTCTAAGGCGATGTCCCACAAGGATCAATACTGACCCCAGCAGCCACTGAGTGAGTCCCACATGATCAATACTGACCCCAGCAGCCACTAAGCGAGTCCCACAAGGATCAATACTGACCCCAGCAGCCACTGAGTGGGTCCCACAAGGATCAATACTGACCCCAGCAGCCACTGAGTGGGTCCCACAAGGATCAATACTGACCCCAGCAGCCACTAAGTGGGTCCCACAAGGATCAATACTGACCCCAGCAGCCACTAAGTGGGTCCCACAAGGATCAATACTGACCCCAGCAGCCACTAAGTGGGTCCCACAAGGATCAATACTGACCCCAGCAGCCACTAAGTGGGTCCCACAAGGATCAATACTGACCCCAGCAGCCACTAAGTGGGTCCCACAAGGATCAATACTGACCCCAGCAGCCACTGAGTGAGTCCCACATGATCAATACTGACCCCAGCAGCCACTGAGTGAGTCCCACATGATCAATACTGACCCCAGCAGCCACTAAGCGAGTCCCACAAGGATCAATACTGGCCCCAGCAGTCACTAATTGGGTCCCACAAGGATCAATACTGACCCCAGCAGTCACTAAGTGAGTCCCACAATGATCAATACTGACCCCAGCAGCCACTAAGTGAGTCCCACAAGGATCAATACTGGCCTCAGCAGCCACTAATTGGGTCCCACAAGGATCAATACTGACCCCAGCAGCCACTAATTGGGTCCCACAAGGATCAATACTGACCCCAGCAGCCACTAATTGGGTCCCACAAGGATCAATACTGACCCCAGCAGCCACTGAGTGAGTCCCACATGATCAATACTGACCCCAGCAGCCACTAAGCGAGTCCCACAAGGATCAATACTGACCCCAGCAGCTACTGAGTGGGTCCCACAAGGATCAATACTGACCCCAGCAGCCACTGAGTGGGTCCCACAAGGATCAATACTGACCCCAGCAGCCACTAAGTGGGTCCCACAAGGATCAATACTGACCCCAGCAGCCACTAAGTGGGTCCCACAAGGATCAATACTGACCCCAGCAGCCACTAAGTGGGTCCCACAAGGATCAATACTGACCCCAGCAGCCACTAAGTGGGTCCCACAAGGATCAATACTGACCCCAACAGCCACTGAGTGAGTCCCACATGATCAATACTGACCCCAGCAGCCACTAAGCGAGTCCCACAAGGATCAATACTGGCCCCAGCAGCCACTAATTAGGTCCCACAAGGATCAATACTGACCCCAGCAGTCACTAAGTGAGTCCCACAATGATCAATACTGACCCCAGCAGCCACTAAGTGAGTCCCACAAGGATCAATACTGGCCTCAGCAGCCACTAATTGGGTCCCACAAGGATCAATACTGACCCCAGCAGTCACTAAGTGAGTCCCACAATGATCAATACTGACCCCAGCAGTCACTAAGTGAGTCCCACAAGGATCAATACTGGCCTCAGCAGCCACTAATTGGGTCCCACATGATCAATACTGACCCCAGCAGCCACTAATTGGGTCCCAAAAAGGATCAATACTGACCCTAGCAGCCACTAATTGGGTCCCACAAGGATCAATATTGACCCCAGCAGCCACTAATTGGGTCCCACAAGGATCAATACTGACCCCAGCAGCCACTAATTGGGTCCCACAAGGATCAATACTGACCCCAGCAGTCACTAAGTGAGTCCCACAATGATCAATACTGACCCCAGCAGCCACTAAGTGAGTCCCACAAGGATCAATACTGGCCCCAGCAGCCACTAATTGGGTCCCACAAGGATCAATACTGACCCCAGCAGTCACTAAGTGAGTCCCACAATGATCAATACTGACCCCAGCAGCCACTAAGTGAGTCCCACAAGGATCAATACTGGCCTCAGCAGCCACTAATTGGGTCCCACAAGGATCAATACTGACCCCAGCAGTCACTAAGTGAGTCCCACAATGATCAATACTGACCCCAGCAGTCACTAAGTGAGTCCCACAAGGATCAATACTGGCCTCAGCAGCCACTAATTGGGTCCCACATGATCAATACTGACCCCAGCAGCCACTAATTGGGTCCCACAAGGATCAATACTGACCCCAGCAGCCACTAAGTGGGTCCCACAAGGATCAATACTGACCCCAGCAGCCACTAAGTGGGTCCCACAAGGATCAATACTGACCCCAGCAGCCACTGAGTGAGTCCCACATGATCAATACTGACCCCCAGCAGCCACTAAGCGAGACCCACAAGGATCAATACTGGCCCCAGCAGCCACTAATTGGGTCCCACAAGGATCAATACTGACCCCAGCAGTCACTAAGTGAGTCCCACAATGATCAATACTGACCCCAGCAGCCACTAAGTGAGTCCCACAAGGATCAATACTGGCCTCAGCAGCCACTAATTGGGTCCCACAAGGATCAATACTGACCCCAGCAGTCACTAAGTGAGTCCCACAATGATCAATACTGACCCCAGCAGTCACTAAGTGAGTCCCACAAGGATCGATACTGGCCTCAGCAGCCACTAATTGGGTCCCACATGATCAATACTGACCCCAGCAGCCACTAATTGGGTCCCACAAGGATCAATACTGACCCCAGCAGCCACTAAGTGGGTCCCACAAGGATCAATACTGACCCCAGCAGCCACTAAGTGGGTCCCACAAGGATCAATACTGACCCCAGCAGCCACTGAGTGAGTCCCACATGATCAATACTGACCCCAGCAGCCACTAAGCGAGACCCACAAGGATCAATACTGGCCCCAGCAGCCACTAATTGGGTCCCACAAGGATCAATACTGACCCCAGCAGTCACTAAGTGAGTTCCACAATGATCAATACTGACCCCAGCAGCCACTAAGTGAGTCCCACAAGGATCAATACTGGCCTCAGCAGCCACTAATTGGGTCCCACAAGGATCAATACTGACCCCAGCAGTCACTAAGTGAGTCCCACAATGATCAATACTGACCCCAGCAGTCACTAAGTGAGTCCCACAAGGATCGATACTGGCCTC
Source organism: Procambarus clarkii (assembly GCF_040958095.1). NCBI lineage: Eukaryota > Metazoa > Arthropoda > Malacostraca > Decapoda > Cambaridae > Procambarus > Procambarus clarkii. The sequence goes on from NC_091212.1 coordinate 28,436,777, forward strand.
AGCAGCCACTAATTGGGTCCCACATGATCAATACTGACCCCAGCAGCCACTAATTGGGTCCCACAAGGATCAATACTGACCCCAGCAGCCACTAATTGGGTCCCACAAGGATCAATATTGACCCCAGCAGCCACTAATTGGGTCCCACAAGGATCAATACTGACCCCAGCAGTTACTAATTGGGTCCCACACAGATCAGTATTGACCCCAGTAGTCACTAGTGAGGTCCCACAAGGATCAGTACCGACTGCAGCAGTCAAAATACAGTACCAAGCTCTGATCCCTCATCTCCTCATAATGTCTTATTATTCTGCATTATGTACAGTATTTGTGGCTGGAGAGTGGCAGGAGCATACATAATATTCAGGTATGGTTTTTGTTATCAAAAACAGGACAAAAAGTGGACTTTAGGAGGCCTTTAAAATGCATCACAATTTTTATTTAACCTCAATTATAAACACATTTTAGCCTCTTTAACTCAGCAGTGTTAAGCAAACATTTCAAATGCCACTCTGGTCTCTTTACTCACCTGAGAAAAAATAAATTCAAAGCACAATGGGGCCATTTGACTCACCGGTGTGTATCCAATAATTGCACCACTGATGACAGTCATGGTAACTACAGCACTGAGCTTCCTCATTTTCATGATGAGGGAAGAGAAGGTCGATACCACCAGAGTGTAAGTCCAGCTGTGTACCCAAAATGTGGCTGCAAATAAAAAACAAGCGTGGAATGTAATGAAACGCCATTTTCTGGGTGAGACCCGGAGGCTCCCAGGAGCTTATCCAGGCTGATATGCTAATGTTAGACTTTGGCATCAGTCATGTGTATGGAGTTCTGTGGGCCTACTGTGGACCACGAACCAAAATCTGGCCCCCTCAGAAGAGGCATGGGGAGCAATGGCCTATAGAAACCCTGGTGTGGTTGGAAGCATTCTGTCTGCCTTTGACAAGGTCAGGCACCCAGAAAGGTAAGCATCCTGAAACAAATTCCTATTCTGGTGAAAATTGCTACCAAAAGCCAAACAAGTGAATAGAACTCCCCAAAAAGAATGAGGAAACGAGCACGACGTCACAAGTCGCCGCGCCACTGTCTGGGCAGCTCCCCCCTCTCTGTGAGGGGGAAAGGGGAGCCCCAAACTCCTGCCCGGATATACACCCTTCAGTTCTGAGGCTGGATGTCAAACCACACACAAAAAAATACACCGACCGGGGGGTGGGGGTGGGGGGGGGGAGGCATGGCGGGGAGCCTCCTGGTCTCACCCAGAAAGTGGCTTTTCATTACATTCAACGCTGGTTTTCTGGGGAGAGCCCCTTTGGCTCCCCAGAGCTAACTACCCACGGAGGAAAAGTAAAGGGACTTACCAGGCAGGCAGTCGCTGCTCACTCCTCAACTCAAAGTAGAGACAACTGGCTGCAACCGCTGACTCAAAGCGACACAGGCCCGAATAGGCCCAGGAACATTCACGAGGTATCAAGCAGCCAGGACCCTGTTCGACAGCCAAAATCCCCGTGCCCGAATGTCAGCCCAGGACATGTTGCCAAAAATGGCAACAAGAGCAGCGAACGTGGAACGTCACGGGCACTGGGAGAGACCACAGGCTGGCTAGCCTTAACAACCCTGCAGACGACCTGGGAGACCCGCACTCGCGAACAGGGAAGATGCGAAACAGGATCAACCCAAAGCGCATCCCCGGACACATTGGCCAAGGCGCGCAAAGAATGGTGGAGGGCCACAACCGGACACAAAACATGATGCACCCCCGACCCGACCAACCAGGCATCAACAACTGAAGAACCCCTCCGGAAAGCAGCAGTCTCATTCTTAGCCAGAAAAGGAGACGGCTGCAGACGAACAAACCTATTGCCACGACCGAAGGAGCAGGAAACTCCTGCGCCGGAGGAGAGCATGAAACTCCCCGACCTGACCCCTAGAGGCCAATGTCAATAAAAAAAAGAGCCTCCGAGAAACAATCCTGAACCGAAAGGGCCACAACAAACTGTGGAGAAGAAAAGAAAAGAGAGCACTCTGTCCAATGACCAGGACAGTTCAGGCGGCACATGAGGGGCCGAAGGTGAAACAACGAATGAGACAGCTTGCGAAACGGCACAGATGTAACATCAATACCGAAAGCAAGCTGAAGCGGCTCAGCCAGCGCCGCATAAGACGAGGCGACAGTATGGGGCAAGTTGATGGCCCCGAACCTCCCACGCCAAGGACAAGACCACGCCAACAAACGCAGCTACCTAAGAAGGGACAGAAGGAAACGGAAGGACCGTCAAAAAACCCCACACTGTCGCCAAGAAGAAGCATGTAAAGGGGACACTATCAACGAAGCCACCCGACCAACAACAGAAGGTGAGAGACTCGAGGCAGAACCGAACCAGCCCCGCCACGGGCCATTTGAGCCTAGGAAGAGGCGGAGCCGCAGGAAGATCTTGGGTGCGACCACTGAGCCAGTAGAACTGGAAACTCAAGCTGGCAAAGGAGAAGATGGAATGTCTGCCATACAGAAAAACATCCCAATGCCAGCGAGCCTGCCAGGAAACCGGAGACGATGGTTCCGACACGAGACTTTAGAGAAGGGACACCGTGAAAATGCCAACAGGCAGGGTAAGCCAGGAAACCAGGAACCCAAACCTGGCAATAGGAGAGCCAAAAGGCACAAACAAAACACACAACAATGTGTAGGATAAAATGAGAAAACAGAAATACAAGAAAAAGACCAGAACAACAGCCCAAGCTCCAACATCCAGGGACAAGAGTGTAGAAGGAAGATAAGGAACGAAGAAGGCAAGTAGCAAACGGGAATGAAAGGGACACGACCAACAACACATAGAGCCGCTGGTCATGTCCCAACAAGCAACGCCAACAACACACAGAGTTGTTTGACACGTCCCAACATAAGACGAAACGGGATAAGGTGCAAAGGTATGCCACCAGACCAGTACCCAAACCAAGAAGCACGAGCTATGAGGATATGATCACCATATTCAAGATTCTTAAAGGAAGTGATAGGGCAGAGAAATACCGACTACAGGACCCCAGGGGACACCGGGAAAATGAGAGCCCAAATGAGCCATAGAGACGTTGGAAAGAAGTATCGCAGTGTCAGAGTAGTGGTCAAAAGGAACACATGAGGAAGCGATGTGGTGGAAGATGACACCACACACAGCTTCAAGCGTAGATACGATAGAGCCCAGCAGGCTCAGGAATCCGCACATTAGCGATTGACAGGTGAAAAGCGGGACCAAAAAGCCAAAGCTCAACTCCCGCAAACACAACTAGGCAAGTACAACAAGGGAAGTACAAAGAATCCAATGTATATGGAAGGGCTAAGCCTGGCACTGCAAGACAGGCAAGGAATGAGTGACCCAGATACGACAACGAAAAACGGGGCTGTGAACCCCCCTTGCAACAATTAACCCAGACGAACAAAGAAGGCCCCAGGAAGAAGCACGGAAGGGCCAAACAAAACACCACAACCAATCCCCAACAAGCATCCACAGTAAGAAAACTGCAGCAAAACGTCACTTCATAACATCCTGACACAGGAACATAGACCCCATAACGTACACCCCCACCATTGTACCTCGTAACCTGGTGGAGATGGGGGCCCCTTGCTGGACTCAAGCATGGGTAGGGCATGCAAAAGAGTGGGACTGGATGGGTATAAATAGGAGCAGTCTCGTAAAGCCCAATAGGCCTGCTGCAGTCACCTGTGTTCCAATGTTCTAATATTCGTATCCAAAAACCATGAACCAGTGTCTGGCTGAAAGAGACGCCAGACCGCATAAACTCACCTGCAGAACGTAGGCACGAAGCGTCATGACACAATGTAGCCGAGAAGATGCTGAGAGCACCGCCAGTGAAAGAAGGCAAAGCCGCACATGCAGGAGAAGAATAGGGTAGAGGCGAAGGAGGTACCCCACATCCGTACGCAGGGAAAACCCAGTGTCCTCCCCATAGCGGCAATCCAGAACACCCCCTAGTAGCTACAGGGCACAGACTGGAGAATTGAGAGGAGCGAGAGGCAAAGCACCCGAGAAAAAAGGACGCAGAACACCAGTACATGTTTACACCGCCCATATCAAAACAAACTACCACAGAGCATGCGCAGCAGCAGGATTGCCAGATTTAGGTTGCTAAAAGTCGCGAGCCAAAGAAAGGAAAATCACAAATTTTACTATAAAACTAGACAAAATATATTTGGTAACGATTAATTCTCTGTCCAGAGTGCACAGGGGAGCTTTTAACAGTAGCCAAAACATACAGAGCATAGCTCTTCATTTGGGCTACAAGTAGCCCAATCTGGCAACCTTGTGCAGCGCAGGAAAGGAGGTTCGAACCACATCCCGCTCAGCGGGAAGGCACCAACTAGGAATATTGAAAGAAAATGAGCAGTGCCGAGACAGAGCACGGAGAGAAGACACAATCACGAAAGAACGAAACAGGACCGAAAGCCGAGAAGAAGCACGGAGGGGAACCAACAAGCCCTAGAAAGGACCGGAGGGAAGCCACACCGGAAGACGACAGACGTTCCAGTAATACGTGAAGAAACAAAAACCTTCCCGAACCTTCGAGAACATATAGAAGCAAGCGTAAAGCACAAAGGCACATAAAGGCACAGTCACACCCGAGACCAAAAGTCATGCAGAACCCTGAGAAGAGGGGAATATGACGGTGAAGGCCTGTCCCAAGAAGAAGGTTAGAGAAATGGAGAAAAGTACCCACCGACAGGACTGAACCAACGGATCCAAGGGACAAGGAAGCGAACCTGGGGAGGGGCCGACGCCCAACAACATGTACGGAGAGGGGAGGAAGAAAAACCCCACTCCTTGTAACCGCAAGCCCCGCCCAGAGGATAGAAAAACCCTGGCAGGGTCCAACGGGGCCCTAGGCCCCCAAGTCAGCCCCTCACCAACTCCGGGAATCCACATGGCAAGCCCCGGGGCTGAGCCGTCCCCCAAAGCCCCAGGCTCACAAGAAAAAGTCAGGGCAGCCAGACAAGTACTAAGGAAGGGAGCCCACTGGCAGACTCATACAACACGGCTGTTGGAACAGGCTCGAATGCCTCTGTCGCTACCCCAGAAGGGGAATTCCCAGAGACCGCCCGAGTCTCAAGACGATCGAAACCCCGTCCCGACTCCGAACCCACACACAGTAAGGATCCGGATGCTTACTGTGTGTGGGAGGAAGTGGGGGGGGAGGACCATACAAGACCACAACGGGGGAAAAACAAGAGGGGTGCGGAAAGAAACAAAACCGAAGCAACCAATACCCCCAAGCCTCGTCACACCAACCAAAACGGGGCAGCCTCGGGGCTTCCGGGGAGCAAACAACCTAGCCCGTTGCCACCACCGAAACACACCGTGCAACGCCCGTGTTGCCTGTACCCACATAGTCCACAGAAGACTGGGTAACCGAGTCACAAACAAGCAACAAAATTCGTAGGACTCCAGGCCGAAGGTGCCGCCGACCCCACAAGCAGCAGACGGAGGCAAAGACAGTGAGTCACCCTGAGACAAGGGGACAGAGCAACCCACGAACTCGCACAAAGCGAGGGGAGGACCCCGGGGTCACATCCATTGGACCCATGCGTCCCTGTGGGAATTCCCACGGTCCTGAGACGGAACTCACAGTCAGGGAATCCCAGGCAGGGTACTGCTAACCAGCGCCTAAGTCTACCAAACAACCTTCTAAGAACTAGACCCCTGGGACGTGTACACTCGCGAGGACCTAGCAGGGGAAACCACCGGAAGAAGGAAGAGTACTCAGTACACAGGGGGCAAGAACCAAGGCAGACTTCCACCACTAAGACAAAAAAAATAAAAACGCAAAAGGACAGCGTACCCAGGCGGAACAGAGCCGGCCGCTATGATTGGTGAAAACTATCTGCGCAGTACCCTGCGCCCCTACCAGTGCAAACTGCCCCCACCCTAAGGCGAACAAGGGAGACAGAATACGCTAGCACACAAAGGACAGCCAAAAACCAAGCAGTAAATGGCCTAGCAGAGGCTGAACCAAAGGAACTTGGGGAAGGTGGCCCCATGGGCAGTACTTACTGGGCACTTAGGGAAGGAAACCCTAGGCGCATGCAACCCGGGTACTGGCGAATCACTCCCAGCTCACGCCCCACCTAGAAGACAATCACCACACACTAGGTACAATGCTGAAATAACCACTGGAGCCGGGGCACACAACCGTTGCCTATAGCATTAGCTTCAGAAGTGAAGGGTGGATAGCCGGGCAGGGGTCTGGGGCTCCCTCTTCCCCCTCCCGGGGTGAGGGGAGCTGCGCAGACAGCGGCGCGGCGACATGAGATGTCATGTTCATTTGCTTGTTTCTTTTTGGGGAGTTCCATTCACTTGTTCGGCTTTTGGTAGCAATTTTCACTAGAATAGGGGTTTGTTTTGGGACGCTTATATTTCTGGGTGCCTGACCCTGTCGATGGGACATAGAATGCTTCCAATCACACGGGGGTTTCTATAAGCCATTGCTCCCCATGCCTCTCTGAGGGGGCCAGGTTCTGGTTAATGGTCCCCAGTAGGCCCACAGAATTCCATACACATGACTGATACCAAAGTCTGACATTAGCATATTAGCCTGGATAAGCTCCGGGGAGCCGAAGGGGCTCCTCCCAGAAATACAAAATATTAACACTTTCGCGCCCCCTTGGATGGTAAAAAAAAAAAGCGGTATGTGCGCGCGCCGTTTTTGCCGCGTAAGCGTAAAAACAAAAATGTGTATACTCTTTTTACTCTCCTGACCTTAGTTCTCGAGCTACGTATTTCATTTTGGTACCAACGTGTTCGCAATAAAATTCTCTAGAAGAACATCAGTAAAAAAAAGTCACGAAACGTATAGGGATACCAGCACCAAATAAATAACTACGAAGATGACTCGCCGTGAGCACCCAACAGCAACAAAATGTTTTTACTCTTGGGATTGTTATCACCTTCACACTTGTCCTACAGCGTTAATTTTGGTATCAATGGACTCGCAATGAAATTCCCAACACGGTGATATGAATATAAACGTAGAATAATGATTGCGGCCCACCCGCAAGAGTGTGGGAAGTGGTGAAATTGTTACCCGGTATCGGTGACGGGACGACACATGTGCGATACGGCGCTTTGAAAGTTTATACTTATTTCACTCTCCTGACATTATTTTTCTATGTACGTCATTCATTTTTGTGTCAATGTGTTCGCAATAGAATGTTCTATGAGCCCGTAGGTAAAAAAGATCAACAAAGCGTAAGATAGAATATCGCCAAATATAAAACAACGCTGGAACATATCAGTGAGCGTCAAACACACACCAAATGTTTTTACTTTTGTTATGTTTGTCAAGTTTATACTTGTTGCACACAGTTATTTTTGGTTGTACATTGATCGGAATAAAATTCCCTAAACAGACATATGCATATAATACATGATATGGGGGAAGCATTACCAGTATAAATGGCTAAAGTCACCCACCTGTAACCCATTTGGGACACTCATGCAGACACACGCTACACCTAGAATCTAAAAATCTAAAAATCTATGAAGGTTCGAGTCTACTTATGGCAGTTTATGTGATACAGTGTTCCTTCTGGTAACAAAATACAAAATACATTACCAGTATAAACGGCTAAAGTCACCCATCTGCAACCCGTTTGGGACACACGCTACACCCAAAAAAAAATCTATGAAGGTTCGAGTCTACTTATGGCAGTTTATGTGATACAGTGTTCATTCTGGTATCAAAATACTCGTTTCAGTTTGTAGTTCATGTGATTTTCAGAATCAACTGAATCGCTGGAGGTTCAACATTTGAGTCAGAGTCATCTGACAAAACCGTCTCGTCAAATGGCAGTGTGCCAGACATCTCGGGTTCTGATTCGGTTGCTGCTTCAGCTTGAGGTGTTGAAGTGAACAAGGGCCGCCTCACACCAGATGGTCCAGGAGTTTGCATGGCGTCAGCATAGGCAGGACCTGTGTCATCATTTATGTCTGGAGCGTGCCGCAAGTGTTGAGATACTGTTGCTGTTCGAGGCAAATCTTCCGGGTCCCAGCACAATAGGGCCCAATTTGCCACCTCGTGGAACTGTAGCAATGTTAGCTTTTTTTGATCAGTTGTGTTGTATTTGTACAAAATAAAGGCATTATGCAAAGCCATTTGCAGGAAATAAAACGTTATCTTTTAGGTCCACTTGTGAGTTTTCCGGGTAAAATGGTAATACCATTTGATCGAAGTGGTCCACACCTTTCATGAACTTATTGTACCATGCAGCCTAGTGGTGAGAAAGAGAGCCTCATGGCGCGCAGTTTGAAACAAACCCAAAGTAAATCGGATTAAAATTTAATTTTATACAAATATTTTAAAAGAGGACATAAATTTATGTCCACCATGCGGGAGCGGGTAGGCGAAACAGAACGCCGGGAGGAGTCCTCATCAGCAGAAAGTGTTAAGCTGACAAGGTGAGGAAATCAACATGAAAAAATTGTAAGTAATAAAGCTCCCAATGCTACGGGTGCTTATTTTCTCCTTTTTTCAATAGTCTATTTTTTTTTTTGGACTGGGCACTTTAGTATAATTCCCCATTTGTCAGCCTCCCAAGGCCAAACACTAGACCTGCAATATTTTTCCTATTTTTCCTGAACTTGGCATCAGTTTTTATACAGTGGTACCTCCACTTACGAATTTAATCCGTTCCCAGAGACGGGTTGTAACTCAACAATTTTTAAGTTGAAACGAATTTTCCCACAAGAAATAATGTAAATTGAATTAATCCGTTGAACACCCCCAAAAATATTAATTTAAAAATATATTTTATTCCGAATACCAGTCTCTTTGTGCTAGCTACAATACAGTATGTATATCTTAGCATTATTGAGGACTCTTGTTGGCATATGAAAGATGGTGAGGAGGGGGGAAGAGGAGGAGAGGTGTTACTGTTTGAAAGGGAAGTCCCATTCCATTGTAATATCAGATAGTGATGACTTCTATTGGGTACTCTCTCTCTCCTACGTTTTGCCTGCATACCAGTAGGACCTGGTTGTGGCTCACTGCTTGTTTTTCTCACTATGAACCTTTCCATGGAGACTTGTTTTCCCTACGTCTGAACATTTGTCTGTAGTGAGGCATCGCAGTGTCATTAAAAAGGTTAAGGCAATGCGTACTGCAGGTTGATTTGGGTGAGTCGTTTCAAGAAAACTTTGCATTTCTTCCCATACTGCACACCACTTCTTAACTGTTGAGGAAGGACATTCTGTACTGTCTCCTCCTTCCCTGAAGAAATTTCCTCAGCTGTCTCTTGTTGCTGCTCCTTGTGAAGGGCTAGGAGTTCTTCGCTGTGTTCCTCCACCAACTCACAACACTAACAACTCTCACATCACTGTGAATGCCACCTCTTTTTCTAAATTTCTCAAACCATCTTCTGCTCGCCTTAAACTCTTTCGTATCTGTATCACTTGTTCAAGGGGTTTTCTTTATAAGATCATCTTGCAATAGCCTTGCTTTTCACAAATGATGGCCTCTGAAACACTATCTCCCGCTAACTCCTTGTTGCGTATCCAAATTAATAATAACTTTTCAGCATCCTCAAGTGTTTGTGTTCTATGTTTCCTGAATATTGATATGCCTTTTGCCGCTTTAGCACTCATAATGTCCTTTTTCTTAGCAAGTACGTTATATATCGTTGACATGGACTTGGTGTACTGCCTAGCTAGATCATCAATCCGCACATCATCTTCATGTTTACGAATGATCGCTTGTTTTTCCTCTATGGTCATCCTCACATGTGTTTTCTTAGGTTGAACCTTACCACTGACTTTCTTGGGACCCATAGCATAATACATAATAATTACTTTTATGTTCAAAAACAAAAAAGCACAAAAACAATGAAATTCTTTACAAGCGTGATCATCACTAAGCAGGTGGTTCTGGTAAACTGAGGTGGGGTCGCCTGTGCCACCAGGAACCATGTGCTTGGTCGACCCATACCCATATGATCCATATTAACAAAGTCGCTAGTCGAGGCAACGGGCAGTTGTAAGTCGAGGTTTCACTGTATAGTACTTCATAATTTTGTTTTTCATAAAATGCTCAGAGAAGAGTGGTGGGAAAAGAAGCACCAAGGTATTATGACTATATAGCACTTGGAACAGGTCAGGATAAGGATTTGGTATGAGACAGGGGGAAAGGAACCAATTGGACAGATGGGGGATTGAACGCAGACCTGCATGAACCGAGACTGTCACTCTACCATCCAGCCCAAGTGGTTGGGCTATACAGAAGAGTGGAGGGCCAAGAGGGAAATGCCACAGAAGAGGATTAAAAGTGTGTTCCCAATAGAGCAACTTTACCTGGCCATTGCAGAGCACTCAATATGCCACCCTGGTCTGCCATGACCCCATGGTGATTCCCAGTATGGCTCACCACCCTTGGACCCCTTCCAAAGAGCAAAGTCTCGAGCCGATTTCTTTATCCCAGCGCCGCGCATATCCAATGATTCGTCAAGCGTAGTCATTTTTCCATAACGACCATAAGCTCTCGTGTCAAAGTACACTGAACCTGAAAGCACAGAAATATTAGAAACAAGCAAAAAAACCAGTGTTTAATGTAATGAAATGCCATTTTTTGGGTAAGCCCCGGAGGTTCCCTGGAACTATTGGGCTAATATGCAATTCATTAGACCAGGGAATTAGTCATAAGATTTCAGCCAATCGGGGACCACGAACCAGAACCTGGCCCCCTCAGCCAGGTTCTGGCTGAGAATGCCCAGGGATCAATGGTCCTGGAAAACTCCGCTGTATTTGGGGGTTTTCCTTATCTGCCATCGACTGGAGTTAGGCACCCAGAAAGGTAGGAATAACAAAACAGACCCAACATGGGAAGAAAATTGCAACCAACAACCAAAGAGAGAGGCAGAACTTCCTCCAATCCCAAGGAAACAAACAAATGTCACACCCCACGGTTGTGCTGCTCCTTTGTGCAGCCCCCCACTTCCCCAGACTCAGGGGAAGCCCCAGACCCCTCCCTGTACCAGTGACCCAGCCACTCCAGTTCGGAGGCTAAGTATCAAAACAACGTGAAAACTGCTGACCAGAGGGAGAGAGGGAGAGAGGGTGCCAGGGAGCCTCTGGGGCTCACCCAGAAAATGGCATTTCATTACATTCAACACTGGTTTTCTGGGGGAGGGGGAGCCCCTTTGGCTCCCTGGAGCTACATACCCAAAGATAAGTAAAGGAGGGACCTACCCGGGAGGTGGCCACCACCCGTTCGTCAACTCGTCGAGACAACTGGCTGCAACCTGCAACCCAAAGCAACACAAAAATGAGCCAGACCAAGAACATTGACCAAATAATGGGCTGCCAGAACCCTGTAGGACCTCCAAAATCCCCATGCCCGAACATCAGCCAAAGACATGTTGTCGAAGACAGCAGTCAACGCAGCAACTTTACAAACATCATGGGCAAGGAGATAGACCGCAGGCTGGCTAAACTTAAGGGACCCGGTGCATGGGCACCGAATCTTCCTCATACACACTCAATCTTTTTTTTTTTGCATAATCCTCATGGCGAATGCTCCCACTTTTCCATATAAATCAACATCATACCATGAACGAAAAAAAAGTTAAAAACAAAAAAAAACAGCGTTGAATGTAATGAAACGCCATTTTCTGGGCGAGTCTTGGAGGCTCCCCGGAGCTATCCCAGGCTGATATGCTAATGTCAGACTTTGGCATCAGTCATGTGTACGGAGTTCTTAGGCCTACCGGGGACCACGGCCAGAACCGGGCCCCCTCAGAGAGGCAAGGGGAGCAATGGCCTATAGAAGCCCCCGTGTGGTTGGAAGCATTCTATGTCTGCCATCGACCGGAACAGGCACCCAGAAAGGTAAGCGCCCCAAAACAAACCCCTATTCTGGTTAAAATTGCTACCAAAAGCCGAACTAGTGGAGAGAACTCCCCAACCGAAAACAAGCAAACTAGTGTGACGTCACACACTGCCGCACCGCTGTCTGCGCAGCTCCCCCCTCCCCGGGAGGGGGAAGGGGGAGCCCCAGACCCCCCACGCCGGCTACCCACACCTCAGTTCTTGAGGTTGGATGTCAAAAACGCGAAAAACCGCCGACCGGAGGGAGGGAAGGATGCCGGGGAGCCTCCGGGACTCACCCAGAAAATGGCGTTTCATTACATTCAACGCTGGTTTTCTGGGGGAAGCCCCGTCGGCTCCCCGGAGCTAACTACCCACAGACGGAAAAAGAGGAACTTAACCGGGAGGCGGTCGTCGCTCACTCCTCAACTCGAAGCCGAGACAAATGGCTGCAACTGCCGACCCAAAGCAACACAGGCCCGACGGGGCCCAGGGACATTCACAAGGTAGCGAGCAGCCAGGACCCTGTTCGACCGCCAAAATCCCCGCGCCCAAATATCAGACCAAGACATATTCCCAAAGACGGCAGCAAGAGCCGCGAACTTACGAACGTCATGGGCACAGGGATAGACCGCAGGCTGGCTGGACTTAATAACCCTGCGGATGACCTGGGAGACCCGAACCCGCGAACAGGGAAGAAGGGAAACCGGATCAACCCACAGCGCGTCCCCGGACACAGAAGCCGTGGCGCGCAAATAACAGCGAAGCGCCGCAACCAGACACAAAACATGATGCACCCCCGGTCTGACCAACCAAGCATCAACCATCCATGGACCCCTCCGGAACGCAGCAGTCTCATTCTTCGCCAGAAAAGAAGGAGACGGCTGCAAACGAACAAAACAATCACCACAACCAAAAGAGCAGAAACCCCTGCGCCGGAGGAGAGCATGAAGCTCCCCTACCCGACCCCCAGAGGCCAAAGTCAACAAGAAAAGTGCCTTGGAAAAACAATCCTGGACCGAAGGGGCCACAACGAAACGAGGAGACGAAAGGAAAGCGAGTACTCTGTCAAAAGACCAGGACGGCTCAGGCGACGCATGAGCAGGCCGGAGGTGAAACAACGCACGAGACAGCTTGCGAAACGGCGCAGACATAACATCGATACCGAAAGCAAGCTGAAACGGCTCCGCCAGTGCCGCACGATACGAGGCGACAGTGTTAGGCATAAGATGACGGTCCTGAAACAACCACGAGAGGAAGGACAAGACCACCCGAACAGACAAGGAACTAACACGACGAAGACGCAAAAAGAAACGAAAGGACCGCCAGGAAACTTCATACTGCCGCCGAGAAGCCCTCAGGTGGGACACCAACAAGGAGGCCACCTGATCACCATAGAGATGATGATAGACTCGAGTAAAAAAAAACATACGCGAAGACTCGAGGAGAAGATCGAACCAGCCACGTGACGTACCGGCCCGATCTGCTGGAAGAGGCGGAGCCGCGGGAAAACCCTCGGGTTCGGACACCGACCGGCCACCAAGGGGCCAGAAGGACAACTCTCCCCTGGTAAGTCTCTAAGCGAGTCAGGACCTGGAGCAACAGCCGAACCGGGGGAAAGAGGTACAGGAACCCCCACCTCGACCAGTCTAGCCGAAAGGTATCGACCCCGACGGCCCTCGCGATCAGGGAAGGGCACCGCATAAACGGGAAGACGCCGCGACCACGCCGACGCGAAGAGGTCCACCTCGGGGCGCCCGATCGTCTGGTAAAGCCAACGGAAGGACTTGTCGTCGACCGTCCACTCCGTGGAGAGGGGAACGAAGCGAGACAGGGCGTCGGCCAAGACGTTGGACACGTCCCTTACGTGAACCGCCAGGAGAGCCAAACCCCCGAGAACTCAGCAGATGAGTCACCCGAAGCGACCAACCCCAAAGAGACAAGGACCGCATCGAACCCCTGTGGTGCAGGCAATGAACCACCAGAGAGCAGTCCAAATGGAGCCGAATCGTCGATCCGCGGGCCACCCAAATCCTCCCCAGAGCAAACCACATTGCCGCGAACTCCCGCACCGTGTTGTGAGCTCGACGGAAGGACGGATCCCAACGCCCCTGGCCGGCCTGGTGAGCACTGGTCACAAAACCCCAGCCGAGAGACGACGCATCCATGTACACATTGAGCGAGGGCTCGGGTAGGCGCCAAGGCACTGAACCCCGAAAAACCCAAAGAGGAAGCCGGTGACGCAGCAACCGACGCAAGGCCCCCGCGGGTCAAACTCTGCGATCGCGAGAGAGGCGGAAGGGGGAACCCCGAAGGAACCAGAACAGCCGTCGAAGCCAAACCCGACCCGTTGGGTAGACCACCATCGCAAAGTTCAGGCTCCTGCACAGCCCTTCGAGCAACCGCCGGGTGACCCGAGGACCCTCCAGAAACAGACGAAGGCGGGACCGCAGCCGCAGGAGAGACTCCGGAGGGAGAGACAAGGAGGCGGTTCGAGAGTCCCAAACGAGACCCAGCCAAGTCCGAACCCGAGAGGGAACCAGATGGGACTTCCTCCAGTTCACCAAGAACCCGAACTCGGCGAGCTGGGAAAGAACCAAATCCCTGGCTAGCAAGCAAGCTGACTGGCTGGGAGCCCAAACCAGCCAGTCATCGAGGTAGGCCAACACCCGAACACCTAGGAGACGCAAACGAGCCACCACAACCCGTGTAAGGCGCGTGAACACGCGAGGTGCCAGGTTCAACCCGAACGAGAGACAATGAAAGCGGTAACTCAGACGCCCCACAACAAAACCGAGCCAGTCTCTGAACTGTGGATGAATCGGGACATGCCAATAAGCGTCCCGGAAGTCCAGGGACACCATCCAAGCTCCCGGCTCCAAGAGGAGCCGAACCTGAGACAGCGTAGTCATCCGAAAGGAGGGGCAATAAACCCAGGGGTTCAGACGGGACATGTCCAGAATGAACCGCAGGTCCGCGCAGTCCCGTTTCGGAACCGGAAACAGATGGGAAACCCATCTGAGGGACGACGTCGTTTCGACGACGCCCAAGCGTACCCACTCCAAGACGACTCAACAGAGCACAGGGGAAAAAACCTACCCTGCCAGCCCCGACCCCCCCAAGGGCAGAGGGGCCACCCAACGCCACCGCAGGCCGCGAGACACGACCCGAATCGTGGGCCGAAAGGCCCACGAATCGTGGGACCAGGCGCGGGCGAACAGTGCAAGCCGCCTCCACATCGCCCCGTCAAGGGGGCAAACCGTGAAAGGGCCGGCGACCCTTACGAGGCCCAGAACCCCGCACAGCGCGAACACCGCGCCGACCAGACGACACATCCCGCAAAATCGGCGTGAACAGCTTCAACAAGGCAGCCGACGAACGCGCAGCCGAGGACAAGGTGCCGGACCCCGGGACGGACGCAAGCGTCCTCACATCCTCCACGAGCCAATCCGAAGACAGCTCCAGGAGGGAAAAGAACTGCAAGGCCGAAGCCAAAAGGCCCTGGGCGCGCAAGTCCTCCGCAACGAGTGCCGCCGAAAGGGAGGGAACCTGCACATGGAGCTGAATAACGCCCACATCGCGGGGAAGGGCAGGGGCAAACAAGCACTCATTCAGGTACTCAAGCTCGCCCCCCAGGAAAACCTGAAGCACCGTGGAAGCTTCCCGCCACTCCAGCGTGCGGGAACGACAGAAGGAATACCAGGAATCCAGAACAAACAAGGGGCAGTCTGCTAACCAGGACGACTCCGGAACCTCGTAACGGAGCCAGAAAGGGAACGAAGTCCCAAACCTGAATGCGGACGGATCCATTTCCGAGGCATAATCCGGGTCACGCAGGAGGTAAGCTGCAAAGGCCGCTCGCACCACACCAGGTTGGATGCGATAAGCCGAAAACCTCCGGAAGAACGGAACCGACGTACCCGGGGGAACACAGAACCGAACCCGGGGAGGGGCCGACACCAAATCCAACTCGTATGCAGAGGGGGGAAAAGAAAACCCCACTCCTTGTAACAATAAGCCCCGAGCAGAGGGAAGAAAAACCCAGGCAGGGTCCAGCGGGGCCCAAGGCCCCCAAGTCAGCCCCTCCCCAGCCTCGAGGTCCTTCACCACAGGACCCGAGGCCGAGTCCTCTCCCCAAGCCCCGACCCCACAAGACAAGGACAGAGCAGCCGGAAAAGCTGGAGGAAGGGGGGCCCACTGGTCAGACCCAGAAGCTTCAGCCGGGAGACAAGACTCGAATGCCTCTGCCGCCCCCCCGGAAGGGGCACCCCCCCGAAGCTGCTCGAGTCTCGAGATCAAGTAACCCCTGCTCCGATCCCGAAACCCTCAGACGCTTCGGGGCCGGAAGCAGGGGGGGGCGGGACCAGAACGAACAGAAGGGGAAGGACGAGGAGGTGCGGACTGAACCAGGATCAAAGCGACCCCCACCCCCAAGTCCGGGTCTCAAAAAGCAAAGCGGGGCAGCCCCGGGGTATCCGGGTGAGCAACCAACCGAGCGCGTTGCAACAGACGAAACCTAGACTGCAACGCACGCGCCGCCTGTACCCGAATAGAATCAACAGAGGATTGGGTAAATTGAGTCACAAGCAAGCAGCAACACTCACAGGACTCGGGGTCGAAAGTATCACCGACCCAACAGGCAGCGTGGCAGAGGCAAAAACAATGAGGGTCACCCTGAGACAAGGGGACCGAGCAACCCTCAAACTTGCACACAGCGAGTGGGGACTCCGGGGTCACATCCATCGGACCCACGCGCCCCCTAGGGGATTCCCAGGGTCCTGAGCGTTTACTTTAAGAGGACTCGCGCTCAGGTAGTCCCAGGCAGGGTGCTGCAAACCGGCGCCCAAAACTACCAAGCAAACTTCTATAGCTGAACCCCAGGGACGTGTACACTCATGGGGACCTAGCAGGGGGCACCACTGAGGAGAACAGTGGAAGGGCAAAAACAAACTGAATAAAATGACAGAACCCCCCACCAGGCAAAAAGAAAAAGAAAACAAAACCCCGCAAGAGGACAGCGAACCCCAAGGAACAGAGCCAGCTGCGATGTCGGGAATACAAGCTGAGCAGCATACCTGCGCCCATACCAGTGCAAACTGCCTCTTACCTGCCGGTAACAAGGGAGAACAGAACACCCAAGAGCCCAAGAGGCGGTCGAAAAACCAAAAGGTAAAACGGACCAGCAGAGGCAGACCCCGAGGAGCCTGTGGAAGGTGGCCCCAAGCCCCAAGGGCAGTACTTACAGGGCACAGTTCTGAAGATAACTCCTGGCTCTCGCACCCACAAAACCAACACCACACGCAAAGCACAGTGCAGTAGCGACACCGGAGCCAGAGCACACGACCATCGCCTATAGCATCAGCCTCAAGAATTGATGCGTGGATAGCCGGCGTTGGGGGTCTGGGGCTCCCCCTTCCCCCTCCCGGGGAGGGGGGAGCTGCGCAGACAGCGGCGCGGCGGTGTGCGACGTCACACTAGTTTGCTTGTTTTTGGTTGGGGAGTTCTATCCACTAGTTCGGCTTTTGGTAGCAATTTTAACCAGAATAGGGGTTTGTTTTGGGACGCTTACCTTTCTGGGTGCCTGTTCCGGTCGATGGCAGACATAGAATGCTTCCAACCACATGGGGGCTTCTATAGGCCATTGCTCCCCTTGCCTCTCTGAGGGGGCCCGGTTCTGGCCGTGGTCCCCGGTAGGCCTAAGAACTCCATACACATGACTGATGCCAAAGTCTGACATTAGCATCTCAGCCTGGGATAGCTCCGGGGAGCCGATGGGGCTCCCCCCAGAAAAACAGCTTTGAATGTAATGAAATGCCATTTTCTGGGCGAGCCCTGGAGGCTCCCTGGAGCTTATCGGGCTAATGTATGTTATATTAGACCGGGACATTAGCTATGGAGTTCAGACCTACCAGGGACCAGCACCAAAACCTGGCCCCTTCAGAGAGGTATCAGGGAGCAATGGCCCTGGAAAACCTCCTTGTGATTGGGGAAAAACCTTATCTGCCATCGACCGGGGTTAGGCACCCAGAAAGGTAGGCATAACAAAACCCCACATGGTAAGAAACTAAAACAAAAAACGAACAGAGAGGTAGAAACTCCCTACAATCCCCAGACCTCACCGTGCCTAGCATCAGCTCGGAAGCTAAGCTTTAACCAACGCTAAAGACTGCTGACTAGTGGAAGAGAGGGTTGCCAGGGAGCCTCTGAGGCTCATCCATAAAATGGCATTTCATTACATTCAATGCTGGTTTTCTGTGGGGAGCCCCTCTGGCTCCCAGGAGCTACATACCCAATGAGAAGGAAAAGAAAGAGCTGACCCAGGAGGTGACCACCACAAACTCCACAACACGAAGCTGAGACAACAGGCAGCAACCTGCAACCTAAAGCAACACAAGAACGCACAGAAGCGCTTGGGTCTGTCTGAGAGGGAGGGTTCAGACGTGTCGCCGTCGTGCTCCGTGAAAAAACTCAAATAAACCGGGGTTTTCTAGGATAACAACCATGGATTACAGACCACAGTGAACACGAAGTGCATAGTGACCCATAGGAAAGTTGAATACAGTAATTAACAATGGAACTTTGAGTGAAATAAAGAATAAGCGTAGGACCACGTGCGAGCAGTGCCACCAGCCACATGGGTACATGTGTATAGGCGATATACATCACATATAGCGAGCAGTGATACGTTGAACAGTGAAGTGGAACGTGTTGAAAGTGTCGGAGAATTACACATAGAAAGAAATAGAAATGTAATTTTGTGGGAGTAGGAGGCATCATGCAGTGTTTACACCACAGCCACGAGGCCTATGAGTGTATGGGATGTCCCCCAGTGATAACATACTGGCATTATATATACAGTATTGTAATACGGGAATGTGGGTTTAGGAACTAGTAACAGAGTAAGTGAATACCATTGCAAGTCGGAAAGTAAGCAGATAATCCTTAGGATAATACAGGCAAATAATTCAGTGTTATAAATCAAGGAACTGGCAATGGGTGGCATCCACCCACCCCGCGACCTGTGACACAAACAACGGTCAACTATACCCCACTAGGACCGTCTTCACCACCAGGAGATAAGTACCCCCTCATAAAGTTGAACAAATAAACATACATAATATTATAAACATACTGTATACATATTATATATACATACATATAATACTATAAATATATTCATAATATTATAAATAGTAAAATTACTGTACTGAAGTCAACAAGGGATAAATCGACAATAAAACACAAATAGGGGAACAGACAACCTCTACGCCACAAACCCAACATGGAGACGTGTGGAGGATGCTTTAAGCCACTTCAGAAGAGTGTTGTAGGGATTGTATGCAATATTTGTAACATAAGATTTCACCTCAGTTGTACAGAATTATGTACACAATATGCAAACAGACAAGGTACCTACTGGATCTGTCACAAGGATAGACTGATGTGGGGAAACATCACCAAACTAATGAATGGCATTCCTGAAGTACATAGGTTACAATTCACACAAAAGCTACCAGAAATGCATGCAGAGTATGAAAAAACAGCAGCGAACACTGAACACAACCTGAGAGCTTGAGAGATTAGAGAGTCACATTGGCAATGTAGAAGGACATTATGTCGAGGTACACGAAAATGAAGGCAATATTGAAGAGCAAACTGGTAATAGGAGTAAGGAGAGAAACAATGAGAAGGACGAGAACACAAATAAGAAAGACGAAAGCAACAAGGAGAAAGATAAGGGGCAATACCGAGAATGAATGCGGAAACGAGAAAGTTGGAACAAAAAACACAGAGGTACCCAAGTCGTGCACGGGTACAAACAATAAGAATATAAGCACAGATTAAAATATTTGCAGGCATTATGCAAAAGGACAGTGCAGATATGGGACGAGAGGCATGAATGCACATTCATGCACCCACGGAAATGCCGAAACTGGTTAGGGAAAGGCAGCTGTCGTTTTGGAACAAATTGTAGATATTTCCATCCTAAGTTATGCAAACTCTCAGTGAATGAGAGGAAATGCTACGGTCTCCAATGCCCTGATTACAATGTGAGAGGCACACAGCGCTATATGAGAGGAAGCCCAATATAATAGCCCAGGAAATTTTTTAGAGGCAAGCAGAACCAGAGGAGGAACAGACAGGCAGAAACATTGCAGGAGTACGGATCGGGAGGGGAGAAATGCCCAAGACTGGACTACGGTTCGTCATCAAGCCCACACACACTACACCCCCAACTACACAGAAACTACCACACTCTCCAGTATCACTTCCAAAAGTGGAGACCCACACCCTGGGTCAGGGCAGAGAGGAGGGAGAACTACCAAAACCTTCCAGAATTGACACACAATATGGACAATCATTCATATTTGCCAACATTCAAGGTCTAAAATCAAAGTCAAGAAATAAAGTTAAGTTCATAAGGCCTCCTTTTAGAGTCAAACTCAATATTTGGGGCATTCACGGAAACTCATATGAAAGAATACATTGATAGTGAAATCTGGATTCCAAATTATAATTTATATAGATATGATAGAGAAAATAGGTCAAATGGAGGAGTAGGTCTGAATATTAAAGAGGACCTGGTACTCACAGAGCTACTAAACTCAACTAATGAGGTGGTAGAGGTACTTGGAATTACGGTAGACAAAATAAACCTAATTATTATTCTAATATATAAACTGCCAGATACAATGGTTGAGGAATTCACAGAGCAGATGCACAAAATAGAGAACATCCTTGATAATCTAGCGAACCCAGCACCAGATATTATCTTCCTTGGAGATTTCAATTTACCAAGTCTAAGATTGAGAATGGTAAACACAAATATCATAGCAGGGAATGACCCGGGAAATAACCAACCACAGGTCAGAGAACTTTTGAGATTCTGTGACAAGTTCTCGCTCAATCAACAGATCACAGATCCAACTAGGAACGAAAACACACTAGACTTGCTATTCACAAACGATGATGACCTAATCAGAGACATTACAATCTCTGATACTACATACTCAGACCATAAGCTCATTGAAGTACGAACTAGCATAAATAACGGTAATAGGTCTAAGAGACCCAACAAGCGAGAAGGAATATTCAATATTCAATTCAATTTCAACAATAACAGGATCGACTGGGAAAAAATGAATGTAGACCTTGCAACCATTCAATGGGAGACGGTCTTAAGCGACAAAACTCCCACAAACATCTCGAGGATGTTCAGAGGCAAACAAGCACACGTTAAGGCACTCAAACTCGCTCCCCAGGTAAACCTGTAACACAGTGGAAGCCTCCCGCCAATTAAGCGTGCAGGTCCGACAAAACCCATGCCATGCTCCAATGAAAAGAAAGGGCAGTCTTCTAACCAGGAAGACTCCAGTACCTCCTAACGCACCCAATAGATGAAGGTCGAACTGAACTCAAAAGAAGACGAATCCATCACCGAGACGTAATCCGGGTCTCGTAGGACGCAAGCTGTGATGGCCTCCCGAACCTCCTTAGGCGGGACTTGAGAAGCAAAAAAAACCTCCGAAAGGAAGGAACCGAAGAACACAGGAGGAGCAGGCTCGAATGCCTGTTGCTGACCTGAAAGGGGCAGTTCCAAAGCCATCAAAGTCTCACAACCATCTAAACCCCACCTCAACTTTGAAACCCTCAGATATTTGGGAGCAGGGAGCAAGGTGTTTAATTGAAACAAAAAACCAGCGTTGAATGTAATGAAACGCCATTTTCTGGGTGAGTCCCGGAGGCTCCCCGGAGCTATCCCAGGCTGATATGCTAATGTCAGACTTTGGCATCAGTCATGTGTATGGAGTTCTTAGGCCTACCGGGGACCACGGCCAGAACCGGGCCCCCTCAGAGAGGCAAGGGGAGCAATGGCCTATAGAAGCCCCCGTGTAGTTGGAAGCATTCTATGTCTGCCATCGACCGGAACAGGCACCCAGAAAGGTAAGCGCCCCAAAACAAACCCCTATTCTGGTTAAAATTGCTACCTAATATCGAACTAGTGGATAGAACTCCCCAACCGAAAACAAGCAAATTAGTGTGACGTCACACACTGCCGCGCCGCTGTCTGCGCAGCTCCCCCCTCCCCGGGAGGGGGAAGGGGGAGCCCCAGACCCCCCGCGCCGGCTACCCACACCTCAGTTCTTGAGGCTGGATGTCAAAAACGCGAAAAACCGCCGACCGGAGGGAGGGAGGGATGCCGGGGAGCCTCCGGGACTCACCCAGAAAATGGCGTTTCATTACATTCAACGCTGGTTTTCTGGGGGGAGCCCCGTCGGCTCCCCGGAGCTAACTACCCACAGACAGAAAAAGAGGGACTTACCCGGGAGGCGGTCGTCGCTCACCCCTCAACTCGAAGCCGAGACAACTGGCTGCAACCGCCGACCCAAAGCAACACAGGCCCGACGAGGGCCAGGGACATTCACAAGGTAACGAGCAGCCAGGACCCTGTTCGACCGCCAAAATCCCCGCGCCCGAATATCAGACCAAGACATATTCCCAAAGACGGCAGCAAGAGCCGCGAACTTACGAACGTCATGGGCACGGGGATAGACCGCAGGCTGGCTAGACCTAATAACCCTGCGGACGACCTGAGAGACCCGAACCCGCGAACAGGGAAGAAGGGAAACCGGATCAACCCACAGCGCGTCCCCGGACACAGAAGCCGTGGCGCGCAAATAACGGCGAAGCGCCGCAACCGGACACAAAACATGATGCACCCCCGGCCTGACCAACCAAGCATCAACCACCCATGGACCCCTCCGGAACGCAGCAGTCTCATTCTTCGCCAGAAAAGAAGGAGACGGCTGCAAACGAACAAAACTATCACCACGACCAAAAGAGCAGAAACCCCTGCGCCGGAGGAGAGCATGAAGCTCCCCTACCCGACCCCCAGAGGCCAAAGCCAACAAGAAAAGTGCCTTGGAAAAACAATCCTGGACCGAAGGGGCCACAACGAAACGAGGAGATGAAAGGAAAGCGAGCACTCTGTCCAAAGACCAGGACGGCTCAGGCGACGCATGAGCAGGCCGGAGGTGAAACAATGCACGAGACAGCTTGCGAAACGGCGCAGACGTAACATCGATACCGAAAGCAAGCTGAAGCGGCTCCGCCAGCGCCGCACGATACGAAGCGACAGTGTTAGGCATAAGATGACGGTCCTGAAACAACCACGAGAGGAAGGACAAGACCACCCGAACAGACAAGGAGCTAACACGACGAAGACGCAAAAAGAAACGGAAGGACCGCCAGGAAACTTCATACTGCCGCCGGGAAGAAGCCCTCAGGTGGGACACCAACAAGGAGGCCACCTGATCACCATAGAGATGATGATAGACTCGAGTCAAAAAAACCATACGCGAAGACTCGAGGAGAAGATCGAACCAGCTACGTGACGTACCGGCCCGATCTGCTGAAAGAGGCGGAGCCGCGGGAAAACCCTCGGGTTCGGACACCGAGCAACCAGCGCCTGAAACCAAGGCTGGGCCGGCCACCAAGGGGCCAGAAGGACAACTCTCCCCTGGTAAGTCTCTAAGCGAGTCAGGACCTGGAGCAACAGCCGAACTGGGGGAAAGAGGTACAGGAACCCCCACCTCGACCAGTCGAGCCGAAAGGCATCGACCCCGACGGCCTCGCAATCGGGGAAGGGCGCCGCATAAACGGGAAGACGCCGCGACCACGCCGACGCGAAGAGGTCCACCTCGGGGCGCCCGAACGTCTGGCAAAGCCAACGGAAGGACTCGTCGTCGACCGTCCACTCCGTGGAGAGGGGAACGAAGCGAGACAGGGCGTCGGCCAAGACGTTGGACACGCCCCGTACGTGAACCGCCAGGAGAGCCAAACCCCGAGAACTCAGCAGACGAGTCACCCGAAGCGACCAACCCCAAAGAGACAAGGACCGCATCGAACCCCCGCGGTTCAGGCAATGAACCACCGGAGAGCAGTCCGAATGGAGCCGAATCGTCGATCCGCGGGCCACCCGAATCCTCCCCAGAGCAAACCACACTGCCGCGAACTCCCGCACCGTACTGTGAGCTCGACGGAAGGACGGATCCCAACGCCCCTGGCCGGCCTGGTGAGCACTGGTCACAAAACCCCAGCCGAGAGACGACGCATCCGTGTACACATCGAGCGAGGGCTCGGGTAGGCGCCAAGGCACTGAACCCCGAAAAACCCGAAGAGGAAGCCGGTGACGCAGCAACCGACGCAAGTCCCCCGGGGGTCGAACTCTGCGATCGCGAGAGAGGCGGAAGGGGGAACCCCGAAGGAACCAGAACAGCCGTCGAAGCCAAACCCGACCCGGCGGGTAGACCACCATCGCGAAGTTCAGGCTCCCGCACAGCCCCTCGAGCAACCGCCGGGTGACCCGAGGGCCCTCCAGAAACAGACGAAGGCGGGACCGCAGCCGCAGGAGAGACTCCGGAGGGAGAGACAAGGAGGCGGTCCGAGAGTCCCACACGAGACCCAGCCAAGTCCGAACCTGAGAGGGAACCAGATGGGACTTCCTCCAGTTCACCAAGAACCCGAACCCGGCGAGCTGGGAAAGAACCAAATCCCTGGCTAGCAAGCAAGCTGACTGGCTGGGAGCCCAAACCAGCCAGTCGTCGAGGTAGGCCAACACCCGAACACCTAGGAGACGCAAACGAGCCACCACAACCCGTGTAAGGCGTGTGAACACGCGAGGTGCCAGGTTCAACCCGAACGGGAGACAACGAAAGCGGTAACTCAGACGCCCCACTACAAAACCGAGCCAGTCCCTGAACCGCGGATGAATCGGGACATGCCAATAAGCGTCCCGGAGGTCCAGGGACACCATCCAAGCACCCGGCTCCAAGAGGAGCCGAACCTGAGACAGCGTAGTCATCCGAAAGGAGGGGCAATGAACCCAGGGGTTCAGACGGGACAAGTCCAGAATGAACCGCAGGTCCGCGCAGTCCCGTTTCGGAACCGGAAACAGACGGGAAACCCATCTGAGGGACGACGTCGTTTCGACGACGCCCAAGCGTACCCACTCCAAGACGACTCGACAGAGCGCAGGGGAAGAAGCCTGCCCCGCCAGCCCCGACCCCCCAAAGGGGGGAGGGGCCACCCAACGCCACCGCAGGCCGCGAGACACGACCCGAAAGGCCCACGAATCGTGGGACCAGGCGCGGGCGAACAGCGCAAGCCGCCCCCCCATCGCCCCGTCAAAGGGGCAAACCGCGAAAGGGCCGGCGACCCTTACGAGACCCAGAACCCCGCACAGCGCGAACACCGCGCCGACCAGACGAGGGAGGGTCCGCAGGAGGAGCCAACCCCAAACCTGACACCAGAGGCCTACCACGACGAGAGGAACCCCGAGCCCTGGCACGACCTTTCCGGGAAGACCCACCCCGGGACCCCCGGAAAACCAACAAGTCCGACATCGGACGACAAGCCGCCGACGCAGCCTGAATAAACTGCGCCACGGCCGACTCCCCAAACAGGAGAGGACAAAAAGGTGAAGAACGCCTAAGAGCCAGAGCCCAAGCAGATTCCACGGAGGAACCCAGCACCGCCTGCCGACACGCGAGACGGGAAGCATAGAACAGGGAAACCGCATCCCGCAAAATCGGCGTGAACAGCTTCAACAAGGCAGCCGACGAACGCGCAGCCGAGGACAAGGTGCCGGACCCCGGGACGGACCCAAGCGTCCCCACATCCTCCACGAGCCAATCCGAAGACAGCTCCAGGAGGGAAAAGAACCGCAAGGCCGAACACAAAAGGCCCCGAGCGCGCAAGTCCTCCGCCACGAGCGCCGCCGAAAGGGAGGGAACCTGCACATGGAGCTGAATAACGCCCACATCGCGGGGAAGGGCAGGGGCAAACAAGCACTCATTCAGGTACTCAAGTTCACCCCCCAGGAAAACCTGAAGCACCGTGGAAGCTTCCCGCCACTCCAGCGTGCGGGAACGACAGAAGGAATGCCAGGAATCCAGACCAAACAAGGGGCAGTCTGCTAGCCAGGATGACTCCGGAACCTCGTAACGGAGCCAGAAAGGGAACGAAGTCCCAAACCTGAACGTGGACGGATCCATTTCCGAGGCATAATCCGGGTCACGCAGGAGGTAAGCTGCAAAGGCCGCTCGCACCACACCAGGTTGGATGCGATAAGCCGAAAACCTCCGGAAGGACGGAACCGACGTACCCGGGGGAACACGGAACCGTACCCGGGGAGGGGCCGACACCAAATCCAACTCGTACGCAGAGGGGGGGAAAGAAAACCCCACTCCTTGTAACAATAAGCCCCGCTCAGTGGGAAGAAAAACCCAGGCGGGGTCCAGCGGGGCCCAAGGCCCCCAAGTCAGCCCCTCCCCAGCCTCGAGGTCCGTCACCACAGGACCCGAGGCCGAGTCCTCTCCCCAAGCCCCGACCCCACAAGACAAGGACGGAGCAGCCGGAAAAGCTGGAGGAAGGGGGGCCCACTGGTCAGACCCTGAAGCTTCGGCCGGGAGACAAGACTCGAATGCCTCTGCCGCCCCCCCGGAAGGGGCAACCCCCGAAGCTGCCCGAGTCTCGAGATCAAGTAACCCCTGCTCCGACCCCGAAACCCTCAGACGCTTCGGGGCCGGAAGCAGGGGCGGGGGACCAGAACGAACAGAAGGGGAAGGACGAGGAGGTGCGGACTGAACCA
Source organism: Procambarus clarkii (assembly GCF_040958095.1). NCBI lineage: Eukaryota > Metazoa > Arthropoda > Malacostraca > Decapoda > Cambaridae > Procambarus > Procambarus clarkii. The sequence goes on from NC_091212.1 coordinate 28,463,297, forward strand.
GGATCGAAGCGACCCCCACCCCCAAGTCCGGGTCTCGAAAAGCAAAGCGGGGCAGCCCCGGGGCATCCGGGGAAGCAACCAACCGAGCGCGTTGCAACAGACGAAACCTAGACTGCAACGCACGTGCCGCCTGTACCCGAAGAGAATCATCAGAGGATTGGGTAAATTGAGTCACAAGCAAGCAGCAACACTCACAGGACTCAGGGTCGAAAGTATCACCGACCCAACAGGCAGCGTGGCAGAGGCAAAAACAATGAGGGTCACCCTGAGACAAGGGGACCGAGCAACCCTCAAACTCGCACACAGCGAGTGGGGACTCCGGGGTCACATCCATCGGACCCACGCGCCCCCTAGGGGATTCCCAGGGTCCTGAGCGTTTACTTTAAGAGGACTCGCGCTCAGGTAGTCCCAGGCAGGGTGCTGCAAACCGGCGCCCAAAACTACCAAGCAAACTTCTAAAGCTGAACCCCAGGGACGTGTACACTCACGGGGACCTAGCAGGGGGCGCCACCGAGGAGAACAGTGGAAGGGCAAAAACAAACTGAATAAAATGACAGAACCCCCCACCAGGCAAAAACAAAAAGAAAAACAAAACCCCGCAAGAGGACAGCGAACCCCAAGGAACAGAGCCGGCCGCGATGTCGGGAATTACAAGCTGAGCAGCACCCTGCGCCCCTACCAGTGCAAACTGCCTCTTACCTGCCGGTAACAAGGGAGAACAGAACACCCAAGAGCCCAACAGGCGGCCGAAAAACCGAAAGGTAAAACGGACCAGCAGAGGCAGACCCCGAGGAGCCTGTGGAAGTTGGCCCCAAGCCCCAAGGGCAGTACTTACAGGGCACCTAGGGAAGGCAGCCCTAGGCGCATGCAGCCCGAGTACTGAAGATAACTCCTGGCTCTCGCACCCACAAAACTAACACCACACTCAAAGCACAGTGCAGTAGCGACACCGGAGCCAGAGCACACGACCACCGCCAATAGCATCAGCCTCAAGAACTGAGGTGTGGGTAGCCGGCGCGGGGGGTCTGGGGCTCCCCCTTCCCCCTCCCGGGGAGGGGGGAGCTGCGCAGACAGCGGCGCGGCAGTGTGTGACGTCACACTAATTTGCTTGTTTTCGGTTGGGGAGTTCTATCCACTAGTTCGATATTAGGTAGCAATTTTAACCAGAATAGGGGGTTTGTTTTGGGGCGCTTACCTTTCTGGGTGCCTGTTCCGGTCGATGGCAGACATAGAATGCTTCCAACTACACGGGGGCTTCTATAGGCCATTGCTCCCCTTGCCTCTCTGAGGGGGCCCGGTTCTGGCCGTGGTCCCCGGTAGGCCTAAGAACTCCATACACATGACTGATGCCAAAGTCTGACATTAGCATATCAGCCTGGGATAGCTCCGGGGAGCCGACGGGGCTCCCCCCAGAAACAGACAAAAACAAAAAGAAAACCCTGCAAAAGCACAAAGTCCCAAGGAGGAACAGAACATGCCACTGTGAATACCTGTAATGGGAGACAAGCTGCACAATACCTTCTCTTGTGCCCCTACCAGCAATGATACCACTTTCTACCCAAGGCCAAACAGTGGCAACAAAAACCCAGCTGGCCCCAAGGACGGGCAATTGCCGAGCAGCAAAAGACCCCAATGGAGGCAGTTCTTGAACGCCTTGTGGAAGATAACCCCAAGATGCCGTCTTAGGCGTCTTGGTACTTACAGGGGGCAGTACTTACCCTGTAAGTACAGAACAGTACAGCAAGTACAGTACAGCAAGCAGTACAGTACTTGTGTAAGTGCACAAGTGAGGTACTTAAAGGGTGCTTAGGGAAGGTGGCCCTAAGTGCATGCAGCCCCAGTACTGATAAATTACTCCTAGCCTGTGCACCACTCACACACACAGCAGAAATACACCACAAACAGAACTGCAAGAGTCAGAGGCCAGAGTCGACAACCGCCACAGTCAACATTAGCCGAGGAAATGAATGCTGTAACAGCTGATGCTGGGGGTCTGGGCCTCCCTCCCCCTCCGAGAGGGTGTAGCAGCCAAGTGGGGGTGGGGGTGAGGTGTGTGCTTTGCAGATGAGCAGCATGACAACGTTAGTGACGCTTACTTGTTTGCTTGTTTTAGTTTGGGAGTTTTGCCTATCTGTTGGGGTTTTAGTAGCGATTTTGACCATGTGGGGTTTGTTTTGTTACACCTATCTTTCTGGGTGCCAGACCCCAGTCGATGGCAAACATGGAATGCTTTCAAAAGCCGACAAAGCCGAAGGAAGGAGGCGGCGTCGACTGTCCACTCTGTGGAAAGGGAAATGAAGCAAGACAAGACGTTGGACACTCCCTCGAATAAGAACGGCACAGAGAGCTAAACCCCGAGAACTCAGCAGAAGAGTTATCTGAAGCGACAACCCCAAAGAGCCACAGACTGCAGAGACCCCCCCCCCCATAGTCGAGACAATGAACTATACTGGTGCAATCCGAATGGAGCCATAACAGAAAGTATTGAGGAAGCAGAATCCAACATAATGCCAGCCGCACAACCGCAAACTCCCAGACAGTGCTGTGAGCCCAACGGAGAGATGGAGCCCAAGGACCCTGACCGGCCTGGCAAGCTCTGGTCACAAACCCCCAGCCAAGAGATGAGGCATCCGTGAACCATTCAGGGGGAAGGGGAAAGTGCCATGGCACCAAACCCCAAAGAGGAAGCCAGTGACTCGGCAACTTACAGAAAGACACGGGTGCGAACCCAGCGATCGCGGGAGAAGTGAAAGGGTCTGTCCCAAAGATACCTGCATGATGTGGTTCTGGGAGTTGTTCTACTCCCCAAGCCTGGCCTGAGGCCAGGCTTGACTTGTGAGAGCTTGATCCACGAAGCTGTTGCTTGGAGCAGCCCGCAGGTGCACATATCCACCACAGCCAGGTTGGTCTGGCACTCCTTGGAGAAAATTATCTAGTTTTCTCTTAAAGATGTCCACAGTTGTTCTGGCAATATTTCTTATACTCACTGCGAGGATGTTGAACACCCGTGGACCTCTGATGTTTATACAGTGTTCTCTGATTGTGCCTATGGCACCCCTGGTCTTCACTGGAGCAGCAAGACCAGAACAGCCTCTAAAGCCAAACCCCGCCCAGCGGGTAAACCAACATGGCAAAGTCCAGGCTCTGCATAACCAATCGAGCAACCGCCGAGCGACCTGGATCCCCCCAAAACAGCTGAAGGCAGGACTGCAACTAAACCAACACCATAGCAAAGAGAGAGAGATGGACACAGTCCGCAAATCCAACAAAAAGTCCAGCCAAGTTGGAACCTGAGAAGGAACCAACTGTGACTTCCGCCAATTCACCGGGAACCCGAACCAGGCAAACTGGGAAAAAACAGATTCCTGGCTAGCAGACACCCAGCGTGGCCTGGAGCCCACACCAACCAGCCACGAAAGACGGCTTCCAGCCAGGAAGGCACCGGAACCGCGAACAGCCCCATACCAAGGGAAGAGGAACCGAAACTAAACAAAACCAGAACCAACAGAGGTGAAACCGAGTCTCACTGGAAGCACACACCAAAAGCCTCCAAACTCCTCAAGGGGAATACAAGAGGAAGAAAACCTCCTTAACCCTTGTGATGTTCAGGGCTAATTAGCATTTGTCACCCACAGGCACATACCAAAAAAAAAAATATATATATTATTTTTTCTTCTAAACCTGTTAATTTGTGTTTTCTGATCATGGGAAAAATAATAAAAATATCGTAAGTGGCATATATTGCCCGCTATAGGGCGGGGAAGTCTGGCAAAAAACAGGCGCTGACTCAGCGTGCGTCCCAGGTGGTCTTTTGCTCTCCAGCTGTCAGACAGGAGTGGCCACAAAGGGATAATTACCTAATTATTTCAATGTCTCCGATTGATTTTTCGTAGTTTTTTGCTGTAATATTATTCAATAGTGTGTAGTGTAATATATTTATATAATAAAATGAGTGAATCATCGCTGTACTCAAAAATATGGTGTACATATTGTTGATTCAATTATTATGTTCATCAAACAGTGAACAAATACTTTGTTGGCTATTACACTACATACACAGGTTATATATAAGTATCTGCATGTTTTGTTCACCATAACAAACCACTAAGTTGGTATTATGAGTCAAAAAGCAACAAGGAGTGACTGCCACACATCAGCCAGCCACTTGCTGCCACTCGCTCCCTCAGCACCTCACTCGCCCACATTCTCCTCCCACCATACTGTTTTTGCTTTTATTCACTATATACAGATGTTATATATAAGTATCTACATTCGTGTTCACTATAATGAACCACTAAGTTGGCATGCTGAGTGGCAGTGGCAGTGGCAGCCAGTGGCAGCCCGCCACTGGCTGCTACCTCCTCCCTCCCTCAACTCACCTGACTCACCCACATTCTCCTCCCACAATACTTTTTTTGCTTTTATTCACTATATACAGACATTATATATAAGTATCTACATGTTTTGTTCACCACAACTGTACAACTAAGTTGATATAGTTAGTTCAGGCACTATGGAGCCGTCGCTACACACAGTCAGGTGCGGCTGCTTCTCTCACACATTCAAGGTCAGACACACTAAATATTTCACCCCCAACAATTCAACTAAGCCGGTATAATGCCCAAAGAGCATAGTGGCCACCCCTACTAACATGATAAATCATGCAGATGTTGCCACACCCATCACCAAAATGGCTTCTTCCCCCACACTCCTTTTGCTCTTATTACACTGTATATACACATTATGTGTAAGTACAGTATCTACATTCATGTTCACCATAACGAACCACTAAGATGGTATGCTGAGTGGCAGTGGCAGCCAGTGGCGGGGCTACCACTGGCTGCCACTCCCTCCCTCACCTCACCTCACCTGACTCACCACCATTCTCCTCCCACCATACTGTTTTTGCTTTTATATACAGACGTTATATATAAGTATCTGCATGTTTTGTTTACCATAGCGAACAACTAAGCTGGTATAGTGAGTCCAGACAGTAAAAGGTGGTTACACAGAGTCAGCAGACAATACTACCTCCCTCCCCACCAAGATTACTCCTCCCACTACAGCGCTAATTATCACAACAATCCTACTATTATCAGAATCCTGGTCATTTTTATTACAGTCATGGGTCTTCTGTAATAATAGCATCGCTAAATAATAGCATGAACATGTATATTATGACATTTTTAGGCGATGCTGTGGTTACAAGCTGAACAGCAGTGCTGTGAGCTCATGCTGCGTGCGTCAGGCTTGGTTGCTCACTCAATACTGAGGCCCTCACACCCGGGAATTTTGCCCACGATTTTTTTTGTAAATGGCGTCTGTTTACAAGAGCCCTAAAAAGTGAGGTGAACCCCGTGTATCTGCGGGCCGTTTAAATCTTGCGTAGTACTCCAATACATCATATGATGGGATGCGCAATTTATAGCAAGTCACTCAACCCATCATATGATGTGTTGCGCAACTTAAGGGTTAAAGACGAAACCGAGGACACCCGGAAACAAACCCAGGGTGAGCCCTACCTACGACATTGGCCGGCAGAAAAGACGCACCATGGGAACGAAGGTTCATTAGTTGGTCATATTGAAAAACTTTAAAATTTATTTTTATTTGTAACCCCGATAAAAAGAGCTCCATGGCAAAAATTAACAGGATAATGGGTCGGAGGCGCAGGAGCCGGATGAATATACAGGGCAAGGACACCAGGCACAAACCAGTGCCCAGAAGAAAAAGAAAACACTCCAATGAGCGGGCTCTCCCTCCCCCCTGTCGGGGAAGGAGAGGCACTAATGAGCGGGCGTGCTAGTTGGATGATGATTTGATTGTTTCGTTATTTTCTCTTTTTGGGGGGAGTTCTTTGGCTCTGTTCGGATGTAGGTTGCAATTTAACTAGTTGGAGGTTTGTATTGTTTCGTCTACCTTTCTTGTGGTATCCCCGGTCGATGGCAGACATGACAAACTCTAAACGTAGAGTGCTCATATGGCTATTGCTCCCTGTGCCTCTCTGAGTGGACCAAGTTCTGGCTCTGGTCTCTGGTAAGCACACAGAACTCTAGAGACTAATGACACCAAACTAATATGGCACATGTCAGTTTGGATAGCTTCAGGGAGCCGGAAGTCCCAAGACCCCCGACGTACCCCATGGGTACATCCTCCAGCAAGGAAGCTTCAATAGTGAGTGATTCCCGAATGCCCCAGGGAAGATAACCCTGAAATGCAAGGGTAGTATCTGTACTTACGGAACACCTTGGGAAGGAGACCCTAGGCACATGTAGCTCCTGTACACTATGAGACCTGGCCACATCACAACACACACATTTGGAAAAGCCACTCAGAGCAAAAATCCAGAACAGGAAATTGAGGCCAGAGGTGACAATCTGACCGCCAACACAAGAACTGTAGTGGTGGGCTGCCGGCTCACTTTAGCTGGCTCCCCCTCCCGCTTTCGGGAGGAAGGGGGGGTTGCATTAATGAGCGGGAGTGCATGTTGCATGAAGTGTTGCTTGTTTGTTTTATTTTTTTGGAGAGTTCTTTTGCTCTTTCCGGACATAGGCTGCAATTTTTACCAGACTGTGGTTGGTTTTGTTTCACTATATTTTTGGGTGACTTCCCTGGTTGATGACAAGTACGACATTCTTTAAATGTAAAGTGCTCATAGGCCATTGCTCCCTGTGCCTCTCTGAGGGGGCCAGGTTCTGGTTTATGGTCCCCGGTAAGCAAAGGACTCCTGTGACTGATGACCCAAAACTAATATAGCACTGTATCAGTTCAAATAGCTTCAGGAAGATGATGGGGCTCCCCATAGAAATATAATTTTGTAAACACTTAATGTACAGTAAATAAACTACATACTAGTGCAGAACAGTACACAAACTTCCTGCTAGTGCAGAACAGTACACAAACTTCCTGCTAGTGCAGAACAGTATACAAACTACACACTAATGCAGAACAGAACACACGCTACAAATGGTAAATCAACAGACAGTTGAAATTGACGAACTGTGGTTCTATTTATGAATGACTACACATTTACTTTTCAAGTTATATCCACAAATGCACACAGTACTGTGATTTAGTTTCCTACACTCCCTAAGAGTCGTAATGGACGATGACAAACTAAAAAATATATTTTACATATTAATTAATGCAAAGTAATAAGGCCAATATCTCTAAAATTATGATCAATTAAAGGATCTGAATATTCTGTTTATGTACTTATGCAGGCTTATCTTCCTATTGAATGCCAATGCCCTAAGAAAGCCATAAGGGTGCGAGTGCAATAAGAATGCCTCAAGCCTGAGAAAGATCAAAATAATTTACCAAAAGCAAATGCTCAATCAATACTTTCCCTAAAGTGGCATATAATATCTACAGCAACGTTACATTGGACTCCATAACACTAATTACCTGTATAAGTAATTAGATTACTACATGAGAACAATAAATTAAGATGCTCTACCTAAACTCACCATCATTAACAACATAAGCCAATTTTCTATTGACGATTTCCTGAACGAAGGAAATGATGTGAGGAACATGTTCTGTTACTCTTGGTGCAAGAGAAGGACGAAGGACTCGCAGCTTATCCATGTCTGCGAAGAATTCCTGCTCGTATAATTCAGTAATCTCCTTGAAGTTAACTTTGAGCTAGAAAATAGAGACAAACATGAGGGATATTATAACCACAATGAAAGGTCACTCACAAGTCATTGACAGAACGCATAGCTGAAACAGTCGACTTTGTCATTAATTTTAAGATTTCAAGCACCAGTTACAGAGCATTAAATACCATATTTTCCATCATATTATACACATCACTACTTAAAGAACCTCCCCTATTTACAAAGATATTTTGTGGGGAAATAACCGGCATTGAATGTAATGAAATGCCCTTTTCTGGGTGAGTCCTGGAGGCTCCCCGGAGTTATCCAGGCTGAATGGATATGTATAACTTTCTGGCATCAGTCAATGCATGGAGTTCCTGCCTACCAGGAACCACGAGCCAGAACCTGGCCCCCTCTAGAGAGGCACGAGGAGCAATGGCTTATAGAGAACCCCCTTGTGGTTGGGAGTATTTTATGTCTGCCATCGACCGGGGATAGGCACCCAGAAAGGTAGGTGCCCCAAAACAAACCCCTATTCTAGTAAAACTATTGCGACCAAAGACCAAACATGTGGACAGAACTCCCCAAACTAAAATTAGCCAACGAGCATGACGCCATCACATTACCGCGCCGCTGTCTGCATAATCCCCCCTCCCCGAGAAAGGAATGGCGGAGCCCCAGACCCATTCGCCAGTGACCCAACCTTTAGTTCTTAGGCTGGATGTCAAAAACACGAAAACACCGCTGACCAGAGGGAGGAAGGGAGGAAGGGATGCTGCGGAGCCTCCGGGACTCACCCAAAAAATGGTATTTCATTACATTTAACGATGGTTTTCTGGGGGAGCCCTGTCGGCTCCCTGGAGCTAACTACCCAAAGATAAGGAAAAACAGGGACTTACCCGGGAGTCCTCACTCATCAACACGAAGTTGAGACAACTGGCTGCAACCCAATGCAATGCAGGCCTGACGAGGCCCAGGAACATTCACCAGGTAGCGAGCGGCCAGGACCCTGTTCGACCTCCTAAAACCCTGGGTCCAAATGTCCACCCAAGACATGCTGCCAAAGATGGCAGTCAAAGCAGCAAACTTACGAACGTCATGGGCCTGGGGATAGACCACAGGCTGGCTAGATTTAATAATTCCCTGAGACCCGAGCATGGGAACAGGGAAGAAGGAAAATTGGATCAACCCAGAGCACATCACCGGCTACCGAACCCGTGGCGCAAATAACGGCGGAGCCGCAACCAGACATAATACACAATGCACCCCCAGCCTGACCAACCAAGCATCAATGACCCAAGACCCCCTCCAGAACGCAGCCATCTCATTCTTTGCCAGAAAAGAGGGAGACGGTTGCAAGTGAACAAAACGACCACCAGGACCGAAGGAGCAGAAACCCCTGCGCTGGAGGAGAGCATGAAGTTCCCCAACCCAACCCCCAGAGGCAAATGCCAAAAGGAAGAACGCCTTTGAAAAACAACCTCGAATGGATGGGGCCACAACAAACCGAGGAGGAGAAGAGAGAAACGAGAGCACGCAGTCCAAGGATCAGAACGGCTTAGGTGGTGCATGAGCAGGCCGGAGGTGAAACAACACATGAGACAGCTTGCAAAATGGGGCAGAAGTAACATCAACACAGGGCTAATACATTGTATGTACTAGCCCTATCTATAAATCCATCAATCTTTGTAAAATCTCTTGGACGTATGTACCTTACCTAAATAAACATTTACTTTTATTATTTATTTAGAACCCCGACAAGCACCCCTGACCAAGGAACTTGCAGGTACAAAGATACGAAACGGTCGAGGCCCTACGTACTAGGCCAAGATAGAAATCCATCAATGTTTGTTACACACCTTGTATGGATGTACCTTACCTGAACACTTTTTTTTTTTTTTGTGAACAGCATCGCGACATAAGAGCGAAAAGGGTAAGGAAAAGGGGGTGAAACACACCCCCATGAACGACGGGACCGACGAACCCGAAGGAACACGGAACCGAACCCAGGGAGGGATATACCCGAAAACAACAGGAACAAAGAGGGAAGGAACAACCCCACTCTGAGGAACTGCCAGCACCACACCAAAAGTACAAGGACCCAAGAGGGGCAAACGGGGCCGAGGCCCCTCAGGTAACCCCTCCCTAACCCAAGGAACCTCTACGGCATGACCCAGGGCCGAGCCGCACCCCCAAAGCCCCAGCTTAACAAGGAAAAGCCGGGGCAGCCGTGCAAACACTAATGAAGGGAGCCCACTAGTCAGACCCATACGGCACGGCTGGAGGAACCGACTCGAATGCATCCGCCGCCACCCCGGAAGAGGAAAACCCCCAAGTCTCAACCCAACCAGACCCCGCCCCAACCCCGAAACCCTCCTATGGTTTGGAGCAGGAAGCAAGGGAGGAAGTGAGTAGAACAGAAGGGGAGGAACAAGAAGCGGAAGGAGCCAGAGCCGAAGCGACCCCCACCCCAAAGTCCAGACCCCAACCACCAAAACGGGGCAGCCTCGGGGCATCCGGGGCCGCAAACCAAGAGTGTTGCAGCAACACACACCCAGCAAGCAACGCCACAGTTGCCTGCACCTGATTATCAAGACCAGTGGCCTGGGTGAAGGAGAGCGCGTACCGACAACAATCATCGGACGACTCCGGGTCACAAGAACAAGGACCCAACAGGCAGCATGGCGGAGGCACAACAGACGAGTGTCACCCTGAGACAAGGGGACAGATCAACCGTCAAACTCGCAGGATGCGAGGGGGACTCCGGGGACACATCTAGGGGACCACGGAGCCCCCGTGGGGTTTCGCAGGGCCCTTAGCCTTTGGTACATGCTAAGGGAAGCCCAGGCAGGGTACCGCGAACCGGCGCCCAAATCTACCAACAAACTGCTAAAGCTGAACCCCCTGGACGTGTCCACTCACGGGGACCAAGCGGGGAGTACCGCCTACAGAAGAATTCGAAAGAAATTCACCTAGAACAGGAAAGGGGGACCATAGTAAAAGCAGACCCCCACTAGGCAAAAACAAAAACAAAAGAAAAACCCCGCAAGAGGATAACGTACCCAGGCAGAACAGAGCCAGCCGCTGTTAATGGTGAAAACTAGCTGTGCAGTACCCTGCGCCCCTACCAGTGACAAAAACTACCACCTACCCAGAGACAAACCAGGGCAACAAAACCCCAGCTGACTCCAAGGGCAGCCCAGTACCGAGCAGTAAAGGACACAGCGGAGGCAGAACCCAAGGTGACTTGTGGGAGGTGGCCCCAAGCCCCAAGGGCAGTACTTACAGGGCACCTAGGGAAGATAGCCCTAGGCACATGCAGCCCGAGTACTGTGGAATCTTACTCCTGGCTCACACCCCACCGGTAGAGACAGTCCACACCACAAGGCACAGAACTGAAACAAAAACCGGAGCCAGAGGCACTCGACCAGCCAGTATGACAATCAGCCAAGAACTGCCAGTTGGATCGCCGGCGTGGAGGGTCTGGGGCTCCCCCTTCCCCCTCTCGGGGAGTGGGGGGGGGGGTTGCGCAGACGGTGGCGCGGCGACGTGATGACGTCATGCTAGTTTGATAATTTTGTTTTTGGAGTTCTGTCCACTCGTTCGGCTTTCGGTAGCAATAATTTCACCAGAATAGGGGGTTTGTTTTGGGGCGCCTACCTTTCTGGGTGCCTGTCCCGGTCGATGGCAGACAGAATGCTCCCAATCACAAAGGGGTTTCTATAGGCCATTGCTCCTCATGCCTCTCTGAGGGGGCCAGGTTCTGGCTCGTGGTCCCCGGTAGGAAAGAACTCCTAGCACTTTGACTGATGCCAGAAAGTTATACATATCCATTCAGCCTGGATAGCTCCGGGGAGCCGACACGGCTCCCCCCAGAAAAGGCACTAAAGACACATGCAAGGTGACCAAACACCCCAGTCAGGAGCCATCGATGCAATCCCGCCAAGCGGGGAAGAGTAAACAAGGATGGAACAGTGAACAAGGGTGGCGGAGTGAGTAGAGTATCCCAAGAAGATACTTGCTCCAAACGCATGAGCCTAACCAGAGAAGCAAAGCTCTCCAAAGTACCAACGATGGAACTCAAACCGTTCCGTACGTCCAAGGAAAAGTCCTGCCAGTCCTGTAGAGAACTGTGAGGCAGCACCCAAGCATATAACCAGCAGAGTAGCAAAGAATAACTAGACTACCTGCAAGTGTGGTCTAGAATAGACATGCGAGACACCGTACCGACACTCAGAGCACCCAACGCGCACCATTGCCCGCCAAAATATCACCCGCAACTACTGAATACGCAACAAAAGATAACTAGTTCCTTAGTGTTTGTGTTTATTGACCAATCCCCATGAAACAATAGAAACTGGGATAGTGGCACAAGCCACCCTTGCGGCACATTGTGGGCACGAAACAACAGGCATAAAAGGGATAAGCGCAGAATCATGAAAGACCGGAGGAATGACCTGCACTGTAATAGGCCCGGTGACTCGCGGAACCAATTACCACGTAACGTGGTAGTGGGGCCCCACGATTGGTGCAAGGACGGGTTGGACATGTACGTGAGTGGGAATGGATGGTAAGAAACAGAAGCCACCTCACACGGGCCAAGAGGCCCTCCGCAGGTCCACTGTACCTATGTCCGTATGTTTGTACGCACAAGGGGACACAGGAGGTAGTGAGCACCCAAAGGAGCCACAGACATGAAAAGAACCTGATTAATGGCAGAGGGAAAGGAAGCGAAAAGCACCAAAAAGCCATGTGGAGGAGGCAGACGCCACCCACAGGAGCAAACGTGAAGACAGAGCCCAGAAGGCTCAGGAAACTGCACAATCGTCAACCGACAGGAGAAGTGGAGCCCAAGAGCCAGAGTCAACCCCCGTAAGCACAACTAGGCAAGCACCCCACCAAAAGTGAGAACCAGCACTAGGCCGACAGAAGCTCCAGACAAGACAACCTCACCTGCAGAGCAGACACACGACCGTGCCACAACACAGGCGAGCCAAGTAACATACCAGGAGCAGCGCTAAAGGTGTGCCCGAAAGCCATGCATACTCGAGGCAGTAGGCATAGTATGTACCCTTACCTGAATAAAACGCGAGGTCGAAGGAGAAATACAGCCAGAGGTGCGCGCCCTGCAGAAGACGAAGCAGTACAGAGGGAGAATAAAGTGACACCCCCAGATATAAATCCAAAACACCCTCAGCATCCAGAGGGCCACGACTGGAGGGAGAAATGAGCAAGAAGCCGTAGAAAACCACGAGAAACGACGCGAACACACGAGCATACCGCCCGTAAACAAAACGCACACCGCGGCCCCAGCACACGAGGTACGAAACGCACCACCCGTCCACCGGTTGGCGTGGCTCGTACATCAGGCGGACACACATCGTACAGACATCGTACAAACACCAGGAAGGCGTGCGGAACGAAGACAAAGAACTCCGAAACTGGAAGTGGAGACGATGCGAAAACAAAACAAGGCGAAAACGAAGCGAAAGAAAACAGATGATGGAAGGGAACCAACAAGGCCGACAAAAGACCCGATGGAAACCACATCGAAAATCAACAGACGTTCCAATAATATTGGAAGGTACGAAGAGACTCGCGAACCAACGAGAACCACAACAAGCACCCCTGACCAAGGAACATGCAGGGACAACGATACGAAGCGGTTTAGGCACTATGTACTAGGTCAATATAGAAATCCATCAATATTTGTTTCACACCTTGTATGGATGTACCTTACCTGAACACTTTTTTTTTTTTTGTGAACAGCATCACGACATAAGAGCAAAAAGGGTAAGGAAAAGGGGGTGAAACACCCCCACGAACGACGGGACCGACGAACCCGAAGGAACACGGAACCGAACCCAGGGAGGGGTATACCCGAAAACAACAAGAACACAAGAGGGAAGGAACAACCCCACTGAGGAACTGCCAGCCCCACACCAAAGGTACAAGGACCCAAGAGGGGCAAACGGGGCCGAGGCCCCCCAGGCAACCCCTCCCTAACCCCGGGAACCTCTACGGCATGACCCAGGGCCAAGCCGCACCCCCAAAGCCCCAGCTTAACAAGGAAAAGCCGGGGCAGCCGTGCAAACACTAATGAAGGGAGCCCACTGGTCAGACCCATACAGCACGGCTGGAGGAACCGACTCGAATGCCTTCGCCACCACCCCGGAAGAGGAAAACCCCCGAGACCGTCCGAGCCTCAACCCAACCAGACCCCGCCCCAACCCCAAAACCCGCCTATGGTTCGGAGCAGGAAGCAAGGGAGGAAGTGAGTAGAACAGAAGGGAAGGAACAAGAAGCCGAAGGAGCCAGAGCCGGAGCCCCACCCCCAAGTCCAGACCCCAACCACCAAAACGGGGCAGCCTCAGGGCATCTGGGGCCGCAAACCAAGAGCGTTGCAGCAACACACACCCAGCAAGCAACGCCGCAGCCGCCTGCACCTAATTATCAAGACCAGTGGCCTGGGTGAAGGAGAGCACGTACTGACAACAATCATCGGACGACTCCGGGTCACAAGGACCCAACAGGAAGCATGGCGGAGGCACAACCGGTGAGTGTCACCCTGAGACAAGGGGACAGATCAACCGTCAAACTCGCAGGACGCGAGGAGGACTCCGGGGACACACCTAGAGGACCACGGAGCCCCCGTGGGGTTTCCCAGGGCCCTTAGCCTTTGATACACGCTAAGGGAAGCCCAGGCAGTGTACTGCGAACCGGCGCCCAAATCTACCAACAAACTGCTAAAGCTGAACCCCCTGGACGTGTCCACTCACGGGGGCCAAGCGGGGAGTACCGCCAACAGAAGAATTCGAAAGAAATTCACCTAGAACAGGAAAGGGGGACCATAGTAAAGGCAGACCCCCACTAGGCAAAAACAAAAACTAAAGAAAAACCCCGCAAGAGGACAACGTACCCAGGCAGAACAGAGCCGGCCGCTGTTAATGGTGAAAACTAGCTGTGCAGAACCCCGCGCCCCTACCAGTGACGAAAACTACCACCTACCCAGAGACAAACCAGGGCAACAAAACCCCAGCTGACTCCAAGGGCGGCCCAGTACCGAGCAGTAAAGGACACAGCGGAGGCAGAACCCAAGGTGACTTGTGGAAGGTGGCGCCAAGCCCCAAGGGCAGTACTTACAGGGCACCTAGGGAAGATAGCCCTAGGCACATGCAGCCCAAGTACCGTGGAATCTTACTCCTGGCTCACACCTCACCGGTAGAGACAGTCCACACCACAAGGCACAGAACTGAAACAAAAACCGGAGCCAGAGGCACTCGACCAGCCAGTAATACCATCAGCCAAGAACTGCCAGTTGGATCGCCGGCGTGGAGGGTCTGGGGCTCCCCCTTCCCCCTCTCGGGGAGGGGGGGGTTGCGCAGACGGTGGCGCGGTGACGTGATGACGTCATGCTAGTTTGATAATTTTGTTTGAAGAGTTTTGTCCACTCGTTCGGCTTTCGGTAGCAATAATTTCAACAGAATAGGGGTTTGTTTTGGGGCGCCTACCTTTCTGGGTGCCTGTCCCGGTCGATGGCAGACATAGAATGCTTCCAATCACAAAGGGGTTTCTATAGGCCATTGCTCCTCGTGCCTCTCTGAGGGGGCCAGGTTCTGGCTCGTGGTCCCTGGTAGACAAGAACTCCTAGCACTTTGACTGATGCCAGAAAGTTATACATATCCATTCAGCCTGGATAGCTCCGGGGAGCCGACGGGGCTCTCCCCAGAAAGCCAATGTTGAATGTACTGTAATGAAAAGCCATTTTCTGGGCAAGACCCAGAGACTCCCAGGAGCTATCCAGGCTGAATGGATATGTATAACTTGCTGGCTGGCATCAGTCAGTGTGCATGGAGTTCTTGCCTACTGGGGACCATGAGCCGGAACCTGGCCCCCTCAGAGAGGCACGAGGGGGAGATTTCACTACAAGACAGCATGACAAAGAAACCAAGAAAGAGAGAGAGAGAGAGATTTTAGTACAAGACTGCATGGCCGAAGGATTGAGGAAGAGGACAACAGCAAGAATGATGAACCTCCTGTAAATCCCTTAGGGCCAATACAGAACATGGTAAGCAGAAGAGCAAAGAAATCAAACCAGGATCAGAATAGAATCCAGTCAAACATTTTTTAATATCTCCAATTTTCACTATAATATATCCAGTTCAATCTACAATACAGTACCTCTAAATCATCCAACTTACATTTGTCAAGGCAAAACTGAACTACAGTATACTTGCCTCCTTTGCTCTCTTGATTATTTTGTCATCTATATCTGTGATACCAACCACCATCACAACATTGAGGTCAAACATTCTTGAAAGGATTCTTCGTATAATATCAAACTTTACGTAACACCTGAAAGATATAGCATTAACTTAAAAAATACTTAACCAATTTATTCAAAATAAGTTGGAAAATCTTGTTTAGCTAAAGCCAAGAACCTAAAATTACTGAAACAATTTCTAAATTTTTGTCATTCATCATCCCTCCATGTCTATACACCATATAGCATATATGGTGTATAGACTTCTCTTCCCTCTCTTCCCACTATTTTATTATGTATAGAATCACCATGATGAGAATATACAGTACTGTCAAGGAAATTTCAGCAACAGCTGTATTTACTACTACTTAATCAATACTTGACAAATCTAAATTCTGAAATATTTAACCACAAAGCTGTAATCCCAAATTTTAAATTATACAGTAATTACTATTACTTTCATCAATATTATAACTAAAGTAATTACAGTAATATTATAACTACAGTAATTACAGTAATATTACTGTACTACAGTAATATTATTATTATTAGTGACTACAAAGGAGAAGTAATGAGTGTTAGCCAGTCCAAGTGTATGAACCCAATTGTATACAGTATATAAAAACGTTCTTTATGGTATGATATTTGATATTTTTGTCCTGCATTTACATGAATGTATTTCTGCGATGTGTAGCACATATGAAGGGGACAGACTGGAAGAACACAAAGGAAAACATGAACCAACTAAAATTCCCCAAACAGAAACACTGACTGGCCATGGTATCTCTCATAACTTTTCTGAAAGGATATTTTCTTTAATAATATGCTGCATTCATCCTATTAATATGTGAGATATTAAATATTATAATTTTTGGCTTGGAATGTGCTTCTCACATTGACTATGAATAAGAATATATAAGTGCAATAAAAAACCAGCGTTGAATGTAATGAAACGCCATTTTCTGGGTGAGTCCCAGAGGCTCCCGGAGCTATCCCAGGCTGATATGCTAATGTCAGACTTTGGCATCAGTCATGTGTATGGAGTTCTTAGGCCTACCGGGGACCACGGCCAGAACCGGGCCCCCTCAGAGAGGCAAGGGGAGCAATGGCCTATAGAAGCCCCCGTGTGGTTGGAAGCATTCAATGTCTGCCATCGACCGGAACAGGCACCCAGAAAGGTAAGCGCCTCAAAACAAACCCCTATTCTGGTTAAAATTGCTACCATAAGCCGAACTAGTGGATAGAACTCTCCAACCGAAAACAAGCAAACTAGTGTGACGTCACACATCGCCGCGCCGCTTTCTGCGCAGCTCCCCCCTCCCCGGGAGGGGGAAGGGGGAGCCCCAGACCCTCCACGCCGGCTACCCACACCTCAGTTCTTGAGGCTGGATGTCAAAAACGCAAAAAAAAAAAAAAAACGACAACCGGGGGGAGGGAGCGTTGCCGGGGAGCCTCCGGGACTCACCCAGAAAATGGCGTTTCATTACATTCAACGCTGGTTTTCTGGGGGGAGCCGCGTCGGCTCCCCAGAGCTAACTACTTACAGACGGAAAAAGAGGGACTTACCCGGGAGGCGGTCGTCGCTCACTCCTCAACTCGAAGCTGAGACAACTGGCTGCAACTGCCGACCCAAAGCAACACAGGCCCGATGGGGCCCAGGGACATTCACAAGGTAACGAGCAGCCAGGACCCTGTTCGACCTCCAAAATCCCCGCGCCCGAATATCAGACCAAGACATATTCCCAAAGATGGCAGCAAGAGCCGCGAACTTACGAACGTCATGGGCACGGGGATAGACCGCAGGCTGGCTGGACTTAAAAACCCTGTGGACGACCTGGGAGACCCGAACCCGCAAACAGGAAAGAAGGGAAACCGGATCAACCCACAGCGCGTCCCCGGATACAGACGCCGTGGCGCGCAAATAACGGCGAAGCGCCGCAACCGGACACAAAACATGATGCACCCCTGGCCTGACCAACTAAGCATCAACCACCCATGGAACGCAGCAGTCTCATTCTTCACCAGAAAAGAAGGAGACGGTTGCAAACAAACAAAACAATCACCACGACCAAAAGAGCAGAAACCTCTGCGCAGGAGGAGAGCATGAAGCTCCCCTACCCGACCTCCAGAGGCCAAAGCCAACAAGAAAAGTGCCTTGTAAAAACAATCCTGGACCGAAGGGGCCACAACGAAACGAGGAGACGAAAGGAAAGCGAGCACTCTGTCCAAAGACCAGGACGGCTCAGGCGACGCATGAGCAGGTTGGAGGTGAAACAATGCACGAGACAGCTTGCGAAACGGAGCAGACGTAACATCGATACCGAAAGCAAGGTGAAGCGGCTCCGCCAGCGCCGCACGATACAAGGTGACAGTGTTAGGCATAAGATGACGGTCCTGAAACAACCACGAGAGGAAGGACAAGACCACCCGAACAGACAAGGAACTAACATGACGAAGACGCAAAAAGAAACAGAAGGACCGCCAGGAAACTTCATACTGCCGCCGAGAAGAAGCCCCTCAGGTGGGACACCAACAAGGAGGCCACCTGATCACCATAGAGACACGTCCCACTTACACTTGCGACGTGTACACTTACGAGGACCTAGCAGGGGGTGCCACCGAGAACAGTGGAAGGGCAAAAACAAACTGAATAAAATGACAGAACCCCCCCACCAGGCAAAAACAAAAAGAAAAACAAAACTCCGCAAGAGGACAGCGAACTCCAAGGAACAGAGCCGGCCACGATGTCGGGGATACAAGCTGTGCAGCACCCTGCGCCCCTACCAGTGCAAACTGCCTCTTACCTGCCGGTAACAAGGGAGAACAGAACACCCAAGAGCCCAACAGGAGGTTGAAAAACCGAAAGGTAAAACGGACCAGCAGAGGCAGACCCCGAGGAGCCTGTGGAAGGTGGCCCCAAGCCCCAAGGGCAGTACTTACAGGGCACCTAGGGAAGGCAGCCCTAGGCGCATGCAGCCCGAGTACTGAAGATAACTCCTGGCTCTCGCACCCACAAAACCAACACCACATGCAAAGCACAGTGCAGTAGCGACACCGGAGCCAGAGCACACGTCCATCGCCTATAGCATCAGCCTCAAGAACTGAGGTGTGGGTACCTGGCGTGGAGGGTCTGGGGCTTCCCCTTCTCCTTCCCGGGGAGGGGGGGAGCTGTGCAGACAGCGGCGCAACGGTGTGTGACGTCACACTAGTTTGTTTGTTTTCGGTTGGGGAGTTCTATCCACTAGTTCAGCTTTTGGTAGCAATTTTAACCAGAATAGGGGTTTGTTTTGAGGCGCTTACCTTTCTGGGTGCCTGTTCCGGTCGATGGGAGACATAGAATGCTTCCAACCACACGGGGGCTTCTATAGGCCATTGCTCCCCTTGCCTCTCTGAGGGGGCCCGGTTCTGGCCGTGGTCCCCGGTAGGCCTAAGAACTCCATACACATGACTGATGCCAAAGTCTGACATTAGCATATCAGCCTGGGATAGCTCCGGGGAGCCGACGGGGCTCCCCCCAGAAAACCAGTGTTGAATGTAATGAAACCCCCTTTTCTGGGTGAGTCCTGGAGGCTCCCCTTAGCTATCCAGGCTGAATTGATAAGTATAACTCTCTAGTATCAATGTGCATGGAATTCTTGCCTACCAGGGACCACGAGCCAGAACCTGGCCCCCCGCAGAGAGGCGCGAGGAGCAATGGCCTATAGAAACCCCCATGTGGTTGAGAGCATTCTATGTCTGCCATTGACTGGGTCTGACACCCAGAAAGGTAGGCGTCCCAAAACAAGCCCCTATTCTGGTAAAACTATTGCTACCGAAAGCCGAACGAGTGGACAGAAAATAATGTATCTATAACATATCTCATGTGTATCACCACTGATACCACCAACAACAAAGTTGTTACTAATAATGACTTAAACTTAAAGTTACTTAAAACTACTTAATGCCGCCACAACCTTCGCCTTAATGTTAACGAGTACTTTACAGTGACCGACAGCAAAGGTCACTGGTCATGGGAGAGTTAAAGGTGGCACAAGGCAGGGGGGGAGGTGAGAATACAGTCGCCTTCCACTATTCACTGGCAACTCTTTATGAATGACTAACAGGAATGAATGGATGCACCAGATGGACAGTTCAGTATTATATATTCATTTAATTAAGTTCAATATAAAAATCCTAATCTATCTTCCCTATCAAGGAAATAGAATTATTAACAATTATAATGCTAGAACATAAGGGACCAGTACTCACTCAAGTTACAGCAGTGATGAAGCTTCCGTGTAGACACCAGATTGTCAGTCTCCCTCCCCCCCCGTGATGCCCAACACTACACCCCAGACTCCTATATCGTCTGAGACACAGAACACAACTCTCCTCTCCCTGATTGATTGATTGATGAAGATTAAGCCACCCAAAAGGTGGCACGGGCATGAATAGCTCGTAAGTGGTGGCCTTTTTGAACCATTACCAGTATCAATAGGTGATACTAGAGATCTGTGGAGGTGCGACTGCACCCTACGTGACGGGAGATGTCTACCGTATCCTCCTCTCCCTCTCTCGTGATGAGCTTTTATACCTGTCTATCCCCAAATTCCGTTGAATGGACGGATTTGAATCTGATAACAAGGCATAGCCTTCCAACCTTTGAAACTACTCGAGGTGAGGTTCGTGTCACCTTACCTCACTTTCCTGTGAATGCCACGTAAGTCTGGTACCATTCCAAGTCTCAACTCAAATCACCTCAACAACTGTTACAAGAACTCCCCTAACGAAAATTAGCAAACTAGCATGACATCATGACGTTGCTGCTCCGCTGTCTACGCAAACCCCCCCCCTCCCCGGGAGGGGGAAGATGGAGCCCCAGACCCCCGCGCTGGCGATTCAACCACCAGTTCTTAGGCTGGATGTCAAAACACATGAAAAACACCGCCGACTGGAGGGAGGGATGCCGCAGAGCCTCCAGGACTCACCCAGAAAATTCGACTGCCAAAAACTCCGAGCCCGAATGTCCACCCAAGACATGTTGCCAGAGACGGCAGCCAAAGAAGCAAACTTATGAACGTTTTGGGAATGGGGGTAGATCTCAGGCTGGCTAGACTTAATAACCCTGCGGACGACCCGAGAGACCCGAGCTTGGGAACAGGGAAGGAAGGAAACAGGTGGCCAGGGATGAAACTGGGTCAACCCAAAGGTTGACCCAGTTTCATCCCTGGCCACCAAAGCTGTAGTATGCAAATAACGGCGGAGAGCCGTAACTGGACGCAACACATGATGCACCCTCGGCCTGACCATTCAAACATCAACAACCCAAGGACCCCCTCGGGAAAGCAGCCATCTCATTCTTTACCAGAAAAGAATGAGACAGCTGCAACTGAACAAACCTACCACCAGGACCGAAGAAGCAGAAGCCTTTGTGCCGGAGGAGAGCATGAAGCTCCCCAACCTGACCCTCAGAGGCCAATGCCAACAGGAAAAAAAGAGCCTTAGAAAAACAATCCTGAACCGAAGGGGCCACCACAAACTGAGAAGACAGAAAAGAGAGCACCTGGTCCAAAGACCAGGATGGCTCTGGAGGCCCATGAGCAGGCCGGAGGTGAAACAATGCACAAGGCAGGTTGTGGAACGGGGCAGAAGTAACATCAACACCGAGCACAAGTTGGAGCGGTTCCACCAGCGCCGCATGATACGAAGCGACAGCATTCGGCATCAGATGACAGTCCTGGAACAACCACGAAAGGAAGGACAAAACAACACTATCAGAGACCGAAGAACACCTATGTGGTGATAGGAAAAACCAGAAGGACCGACAGGAAACATCATACTGCCGCCAAGACAAAGCACGCAGGTGGGACATCATCAAAGAAGCCACCAGTGCCCCATACAACTGATGATAATCACGAGTCAGAAACTCCAGACGTAAAGACTTGAGGAGAGGAACGAACCAGCCACGTAATGGGCTGGACCAATCTGCTGAAAGAGGCGGAGTTGCGGGAAGACCCTTGGGTTTGGATACCAAGCAAGCAGCGCCTGAATCCACGGCTTGGCCGGCCACTAAGAAGGCAGAAGGACAACTCTCCCCTGGTAAGTCTCCAAGGGAGCCAGGATCTGGAGCAACAGCTGAACTGGGGAAAAGAGGTACAGGTAACCCCACCTCACCCAGTCCTGCTGGAAGGTCGCGAGAGAGGCGGAAGGGACGTCCCTGAAGGAACCAGAACAGCCGTCAAAGCCACACCCGACCTGGCGGGCAGACCATCATGGCAAAGTTCAGTCTCATACACAAACCCTCGAGCAACCGCCACGTGACCCGGGAGCCCCTCAGAAACAGACGAAGGTGGGAATGCAAGCGAAGCAAAGCTGCCAGAGGTAGAGACAAGGAAGTGGTCCGACCATCCCACACAAGACCCAGCCAAGACCGAACCTGAGAGGGAACCAGATGGGACTTCTGCCAGTTCACCAAGAACCTGAACCCAACGAGCTGGGAAAGAATCAAATCCCTGGTGAGCAGACACGCAAACTGGCTGGGAGCCCAAACCAGCTAGTTGTCAAGGTAGGCCAGAACCCAAACACCCAACAGACTCAAGCAGGTCACCACGGCTCGAGTAAGGGGTGTGAAAATGCAAGGCGCTAGCTTCAAGCCAAATGGAAGGCAACAAAAATGGTAACCATGACGCCCCACAACAAAACCGAGCCAGTCCCTGAACCTCGGATGAACCAGGGCGTGCCAATGCCAATACGTGTCCTTGAGGTCTAGGGACACCATCCAAGCGCCCAGCTCCAACAAAAGTCGGACCTGGGACAGAGTATTCATCCCAATGGATGGGAAGTAAACCCATGGGTTCAGACGGGACAAGTTCAGAACGAACCGTAGTTCCGCGCAGACCTGTTTCAGGACCAGAAACAGGCAGGAAACCCACCTGAGAGGTAAGGTCGTTTCGACCACGCCCAAGCGAACCCACTTCGAGATGACTCAACAGAGCACAGAAGAAAAGGCCTGCCCTGCCAGCCCCGAACCCCCCGAAGGAGGAGGAGCCACCCAAAGCCACTGCACACCGCACGAAACGACCCGAAAAGCCCACAAATCGTGGGACCAGACGCGAGCGAACAGAGCGAGCCTCCCCCCCCTCCCATTGTCCCGTCAATGGGACGAACTGCGAAAGTGCTAACGCACCTTACGAGAACCTAAGCGGCGTACAGGGCAATCCCCGTACTGAACAGAGAAAGATGGAACCGGACGCGGTGCCCACCCCTAGTCTGACACCACTGGCCTACCACGACGGGAAGAGCCCCGAACCCTTGCATGACCCTTCCGGAAACCCCCCCCACAAGCCCCCCCCTCCTGGAGAACTAACAAGTCAGACATAGCACGGCAACTAGCCAAAGCCGCCTGTAGATACTGCACCACAGCCGATTCTGCAAACAGCAGAGGACAATGACAGGACATAGGCAAAGACAACCGAAGAGTCAAGGCCCAAGCGGATTCTAAAGAAAAAGCAAGCACCGCATGTAGACACACGAGTTGAGAAGCAAAAAACACGAAACCACATCCCGTAAGAGTCGCGCGAACAGCCTCAACAATCCAGACGATGTACGCACCACTAAGGGCAGAGCACCAGACCCAAAGGTGGCCCCAAGCGCCTTCACATCCTACTCAAACCAATCCGAGGACAGCTCGAGGAAGGAGAAAAAACTCAGGGCCAAAGCTAGCAGGCCACGTGTACGCAAATCCTCTGCGACCAAGGCAGCCGAAAGGGAAGGAACCTGCACATGAAGCTGCCTCATACCAGCATCCTGCTGCGGGGCAGAGGCGAACATACAAGCATTGAGATGCTTGAAGTTGTCCTCCACGAAAACCTGCAACGCCGTCTGAGCCTCCCTCCACTTAAGCGCGCAGGACTAACAGAACGTGTGCCAAGTCTCCAAAGAGAGGGCAGTCTGCCAATCAGGACAACTACGGAACTTCATAACGAACCCAGTACGGACACGAAGATCCATACACGAAGGAATGAGGATCCATCACGAAAGCATAAACTAGGTCGGGCAGGAGGTAAGCCGCAAGGGCTTCCCGCACCACTTGTGATGGAATGCAGGAAGCCGAAAACCTCTGGAAGGACGGGACCGAAGAACCCATGAGATCACAGAACCGAATCCGGGGGAGGGATAGACGCCAAATCCAACTCATACGAGGAGGGAGCGAAAGAGAACCCCCTCTCCTTGAAACACCAAACCCCGCTCCAAGGGTATAAAAACCCAGGTCCAACGAAGTCCAAGGCCCCCCAAGTCCACCCCTCTCCTGCCCGGGAACCTCGCACTAGGACCTGGGGCCAAGCTGGCTTCCAAACCCCCCACCTTTAAAGAAAAGGCGGGAGCAGCTGAAAAAGCAGGAACGAAGGGGGGGCCCACTGATCAGACTCAGAAGCTCCAGCTGGAGGACTAGGTTTGAATACCTTCGCCGCAACCCCTGAAGGGGACTCCCCCCGAGACTGCCCGAGTCTCAACACCTGCCCCGACTCCGAAATCCTCAGACATTTTAGAGGCAGAAGCATGGGAGAAGGAACCGGATGCACAACAGAAGGGAAAAGACTAGGAGGGGCGGACGGAACCAGAGCCGAAGTGACTCCCACCCCCCATATCCAGGCCCCTATAACTAAAACGGGGCAGTCTCGGGGCATTCGGGGCCACAACCAACCTAGCACGTTGCAGCAACCTGAACCGAGCATGCAATGCAGAAGCTGCTACCTGCACCCTCATTTCATGTTCAGTAACTTGGGTGAACTGGAGTATGTACAGACAACAAACATCGTACAACTCCTGGTCAAAAGAATCACCTACCCAACAGGCTGCATGGCAGAGGCACAAGCGGCGAGTGTCACCCTGAGACAAGGGGACAGCAACCTTCAATCTCACATGAAGCAAGAGGGGACTCGAGGGTCACATCCATCAGACCACGGAGCCCCTGCGAGATTTCCCAGGGCCCTTAGCCTTTTTATCTCGCTAAGGGAAGCTTAGGCAGGGTACTGCTAACCGGCGACCAATTCTACCAAACTCCTAAAAGCTGAACCCCCGGGATGTGTCCACTCACAGGGGCTTAGCGGGGAATACCACCAACACACTGAGGAAAATACACAGACCCCAACAACAGAGAGGGGGAGGACAAAGGCAGAAACCCCCCCCCCCCCTTCTTCCCCACCAAACAGAAACAACAAAAACAAAAAACAAAAACGCAAGAGGCAACGTACCCGGGCAGAACAGAGCCGGCCACTATAATAGGTGATAACTAGCTGTACAGTACCCTGCGCCCCTACTAGTAACAAAAACTACCTCCTACCCAGAGCAACAAAACCCCAGCTCACCCCAAGGGCAGCCAAGTACTGAGCAATAAGACACAGCAGAGGTGGATCCCAAGGTGACTTGTGGAAGGAGGCCCCAAGAGCAGTACTTACTGGGCACCAATGGAAGGAAACCTTAGGTGCATACAGCCTGAGTACTATGGAATAATTCTCCTGGCTCACACACCACCTGTAGAGACAGCCCACACCACAAGGCACAGAACTGAGACAAAAAGCAGGAGCCAGAGGTACATGATTGCTCCAGAATCGCATCAGCCAAGAACTGGTGGTTGGAATGCCGGTGCGGGGGTCTGGGGCTCATCCTTCCCCCTCCCGGGAGGGATGGGGAGGGGGCAGACAGCGCCGCAGCAACATGATGACATCATGCTAGTTTGTTAATTTTCATTTGAGAAGTTCTGTCCACTCGTTCGGCTCCCAACCACAAGGGGGTTTCTACAGGCCATTGCTCCTCACACCTCTCTGAGGGGGCCAGGTTCTGGCTTGTAGTCCCCGGTAGGCAAGAACTCCATGCACATTGAGTGATGCCAGAAAGTTATACATATCCATTCAGCCTGGATAGCCCTGGATATCCGGGGAGCTCACGGGGCTCCCCCAGAAAAAGAATTCTTATATAGTGCTCTTTTTGTAATGTATGCATTACAAAGGTGTTTGTTTTAAATAATAAAAGTAAAATCTTAACCTTTTACTCACAAAGCATGACCAATGTGTGCAGAATCATATACAGTTGGACCACAAGAGTACCACGTTAGTAGACCAGGATGTACAGTTTTCAACGGCACCTGAAATAATTATTACAAACTCTCATGAAAGTGTCATAATATGACATGCACTTAACTAATATCTTGAGTGAGAGAGAGACTCAAAACTATTCCACACTTTCACCTAAAAAATAATTTTGTAATTTCACTGTCAATCAACCATGTTTTTAACTTCTGATCTAAATGCTTTTATCTACCTAAACAATACACCGTTCTGTAATTCAAAGCAGATGATACATTACAGTAATGTTCACAAGTTAAATAAAAAATATATTTGAAACTTTCTACATAGTTACTGTTCTACACATGACAGGAAGATGAGGTGGACTCACTCAAAACAGACTAGTCCAGCAGAAGGTCACATGTATCAGACAATAAGAGAAGCAGTGTGGCTGAACAGGTATTAATATATTCACTGGACCCCAAAGGCAGCACAAAACTTAAACAAATTCAACAAAATATTCTCTTTAGTTAGATCACATTATCTCTAAGCCTGGACAACCTGCAGGGGCAAGACAATGACGAAAGAGCAACCACATAAAAGCATCCGTTCAACAGCCCAAGAAGTCTCCATTAGACTGCTAAGACTTGGCGAGATCTCATAGTTGATGAAGACGGCTATCTTAGAGCTTACAACAACCCTAGCCAGTAACAGATGTTAGAACAACTAGTATACTTACCAGACTCCAAAATGCAAAACAAAAATGTTAATATTTTATATAAACCATGCATACAAGTAACTGAAATCCAGAATGACTAAGGAACATTACAATGAGTCATGATGTATAAAGAATGTACAGTGTACATAAGTAAATGATGTACAAAATACATGAACATTCTCATTACTTCTCACCTTTGACTTACTGGCACTGTTGTACAGAGTGACACCAGTGTCATATCCTTCTGGTAGAACCCACGAGACAGAGGAACACCAGTGTTTACCTGCAAACATTGGTGACAAAGTTTTTTCGTTATTCATTGAAATTCCATGAACAAGTTTCAAAATCAGATGATCACTAAATTTTTAAACACAATGCCTCTCACTTACAAATAGATATGGCCAGATTCTGAGACAAAAACCACTTACTAATGTACTCAGCTTCTCATGGAAATGGAAAAACATGGTGTTACAGTGGGGCCTCGATTTACGATGGTAATCCGTTCCCAGAGACATATCATAAGTCAAAATATCGTAAGTCAAAGCGATTTTTCCCATAAGAAATAAAGGGAATTGGATTAATTCGTTCCACACCCCCAAAAATATTAACTTAAAAATACATATGTTTATCTTACCTTTATGGAGAACTCTTGATACGTATGGAAGATGGTGAGGAGGGGGAGGAGGAGAGGTGTTACTGTTTGGAAGGGGAGTCCCCTTCCATTATAACATCAGGCAGTGATAACTTCTCTGGGGTATACCCTCTCCTACGTTTTGCCTGCATACCACTAGGACCTGGTTGTGATTCACTGCTTGTTTGTCTCACTAAAAACCTTTCCATAGATTTTTGTTTTTCCAAACGTTTTCATTTTTGTCTGTAGTGAGGCATCACAGTGTCATTAAAAAGGTTAAGGCAACGGCCTACTGCACCTTGATTTGGGCGAGTCGTTTCAGCAAAAGTTTGCAATTCTTCCCATGCTGCACACATTTTCTTAATTAATGAGGAAGGGACATTCTGTACTGTCTTCTCTGCTGAAGAAATTTCCTCAGCTGTTTCTTGTTGCTGCTCCTTGTGAAGTTCTTCGGTGGTCAGTTCTTCGCTGTGTTCCTCCACCAGCTCGTAACACACAACACTCGGAACAATATGAATGCCACTTCTTTTTCTAAATTTCTCAAACCATCCCCTGTTCACCTTAAACTCTTTCGCATTTGCATCACTCGTTCCAGGGGTTTTCTTTAAAAGATCTTCATGCAATTTCCTTGCTTTTTCACAAATGATGGCATCTGAAACTCTATCACCCGCTAACTCCTTGCTGTGTATCCAAATTAATAATTTAAAAATCAAATAATTTAAACATTAAACTGTTCAACATCCTCAAGTGTTTGTGTTCTATGTTTCGTAATTATTGATATGCCTTTTGCCACTTTAGCACTCATAATGTCCTTTTTCTTAGCAAGTATGGTGGATATCATTGACTGAGATTTGTTGTACTGCCTAGCTAGTTCAACAACCTGCACACCATCTTCATATTTACGAATGATCTCTTGTTTTTGCTCTATGGTCATCCTTACATGGTTTTCATATGTTGAACCTTATCACTGACTTTCTTGGGACCCATGGCATGATATATAATAATCAGTTTTATGTTCAAAAATAAAAAAATCACCACAAAAACTGAATTTCTTATAGGCGTGATCCTCACTAAGCAGGCAGCTCTAGTAAACGGAGGGAGGTCGGCCCGAGTGACCGGGAACCACGTGCTCGGTCAACCCAAACGAGTACTGTACCAACAAATATCGTTAGTCGACGACACTATCATAAGTCGAGTCGCATTTTTCGATCAAATTTACATCGTAACTCGAAATTATTGTAAGTCGAGGTGCCACTGTACTATATTTAACAAGAATGATGCGCAATGGAAAAAAAAACGGTAAATGTAATGAAATGCCATTTTCTGGGTGAGACCCGGAGGCTTCCCGGAGCTATACCGGGCTAATGTGTATATATATTAGACCGTGGCAACAATCAATTGATGGAGTTCTTAGCCTACCGGAGACCACGAGCCAGAACCTGGCCCCCTGAAAGAGGCACGAGGAGCAATGGCCCACAGACACCCCCCATGTAGTTGCAAACAATCTATGTCTGCCATCTACCAGCTCAGGCACCCAGAAAGGTAGGAATCCCAAAACAAAATACAGCTGGTTAAAAATTGCAAACCGAAAGTTGAACGAGCAAGCAAAACTCCCCAATCAGAAAACAAGCAAACAAGTATGACATCACCACAGCCGCCACGCCGCTGTCTACACAGCTTCCCCATCCTTGGGAGGGGAAAGGTGGACCCCCATTCTGCACTGGAAATGGCAGAAAGCCGCAACCGGACACAACACATGATGCACCCCCGGCCAGACCAACCAAGCATTAACAACCCAGGGACCCCTCTGGAAAGTAGCAGTCTCATTCCTCGCCAGAAAAGGAGGAGACAGCTGCAAACTAAGAAAGCAACTACCAGAACCAAAAGAGCAGAAGCAACCGTGTCGGAGGAGAGCATGAAGCTCCCAGAGCCGACCCCCAGAGGCTAATGTCATCAAGAGCCTTCGCCAAACAAACCTGAACCGAAGGGGTCACCACAAACTGAGAAGACAGGAAGGAGAACACCTGGTCCAACAACCAGGATGGCTCAGGCGGCACATGAGCAGGCGAGAGGTAAAACAACGCAGGAGACAACTTGTGGAATGGAGCAGAAATAACATCAATACCGAATGCAAGCTGCAGCGGCTCCGCCAGCGCCGCACGATACAAGGCGACAGTATTCAGCATAAGATGACAGTCCTGGAACAATCACAAAAGGAAGGACAAGACAACCCCATCCGAGACAGAAGTACACCTACACAGCGATAAGAAATAACAGAAAGACCACCAGGAAAATTCACACCGCCTCCAAGACGAAGCACGCAGGTGGGACACCACCAACGAAGCCACTCGCGCACCATACAAGTGATAACAGACTCGAGTCAGAAATCCCAAACGCGAAGACTCGAGGAGAAGAGCGAATCAGCCACGTACCAAGCTGGATCGATCTGCTGAAAGAGACGGAGCTGCGGGAAGACCCTCGGGTTCAAAGACCGAGCAAGCAGAGCCCGAAACCAAGGCGGGGCCGGCCACCAAGGGCCAAAAGGACAACTCTCCCCTGGTAAGACTCTATGCGAGCCAGGATCTGGAGCAACAGCTGAACGGGGGGGGGGGGGGGTATAGGCAACCCCGCCTCGCCTAGTCCTACCTGAAGGCATCGACCCCGACGGTCTTGCTTCGGAAGGATGCCACATATAATGGGAGATGCCACAACCATGCCAACGCAAAGAGGTTCACTTCCGGAGGCCAGTACATCCGGCAGAGCCAACTGAATGAGTCGGCGCCAACCGTCCATTCCATGGACAGGAGAATGATCCGAGATCGGCCATCCGCCAGGATGTTGGACACCCCTCCTCCCCTGAACGTGAACGGCCAGGAGAGCCAAACCCCGAGAACTCAGCAGACGAGTCACCCAAAGCGACCAGCCTTAATTAATTAATTAATATTTATCACTTTTGCTCGGTAAGAACTCGGCATTGAGTCCTCCATTAAAATATTTACCAAAAATCTGGTTTTTATCCAATTTTTGGGGGACTGATTTTAAAATGCATGCCAAAGTGCCGCTTACTCCACGATGTTAGCAACCGGAAAATAGACTAAACATTTGTGGGCGGGAATTGGGGGTGTAGCGGGTGGGCATCTGGGCACTTCCTCACGGGTAACACTTGGCCCATCTTCAACTTGTCGGCGGGTGGAGCGTGACCAGATTTTTTATTTTATATGCATATATTCCTCTAGAGAATTCTATTGCGAACCCATTAATACCAAAATGAAAGACCTAGAACGAAAATTGAGGTGACCAAAGTGTAAAGAGTGTACACATTTTATCACTCTTGAATGCTCCCGGGTCACTCGCTCGCATTTTCTCTGTTTGCTGCTGGTGGTAAGCCGGGCTTTTGGAGTTTATATGCATTTACTCCTCTAGACAACTCTATTGCGAACACATTGATACCAAACTGAATATCATAGAACAAGAATTGAGGTGACAAAGTTGAAAAAGAGTGTACACTTTTCACAATTACCGCGCGCTCCCGTGGAATGCCCAAACCCACCGGGGGTAGTGGGGAGGTCGTGCGCCCAGAGCGCAAAAGTGTTAAGAGCCAAGGACCGCATCAGATGCCAGCGGTTCAGGCAATGAACCACTGAGGAGCAGTCCAAATGGAGCCGGACCGTCGACCCGCGAGCGACCCAAACCCTCTGAAGCGACATCCACACAGCTGTGAACTCCCGCACCGTGCTGTGAGCCCGACAGAAGGACGGACCCTACCGTCCCTGGCCAGCCTAGTGAGCACTGGTCACAAAGCCCCAGCCAACAAACGAAACAACCGCAACAAACGCTCGGTGTGTCCGTGAACACACCGAGCAAGGGCTCGGGGAGACACCAAGGCACTGAACCCTGAAAAACCTGAAGAGGAAGCCGGCGACGCAGCAACCGACACAAGACCCCCGGAGGCCGAACCCAACGATCGTGAGAGAGACAGAAGGAACGTCCCCAAAGAAACCAGAACAGCCAACAAAGTTGAACCTGACCCAGCAGGTAGACCACCATGGCAAACTTCAGGCCCCAGCACCAACCCTCGAGCAACCGTCTCATGACCCGGGAGCCCCCCCCCCCAGAACAGGTGAAGACAGGACCACAGCCAAAGCAGAGCCTCTGGAGGGAGAGACAAGGAAGCAATCCGAGCGTCCCACTCAAGACCCAGCCAAGACCGAACCTAAGAGGAAACCGGATGGGACTTCCGGCAGTTCACCAGGACCCCACCCGGTAAGCTAGGAAAGAACCAAATCCCTGGTGAGCAGACACGTGGATCGACTGGGACCCCACACCAGCCAGTCATTGAGGTAGGCCAGAACCTGAACAATGAAAAGATGCAGATGGGCCACCATGACACGGATAAGGTGCGTGAAAACGCCAGGTGCCAGATTCAAGCTAAATGGAAGGCAATGAAAACAGTCACCCTGACACCCCACAACAAAACTGAGCCAGTTCTTGAAACTCAGAAGAATCGTGTCATGCCAATAAGCATCCTTGAAGTCCAGGGTCACCATCCAAGAGCCTGGCTCCAAGAGAAGACGGACCTGGGACAGAATAGTTATCCGAAAGGAGGGAACAGAAACCCACAGGTTCAGACGGGACAAGACCAGAATGAACCCAAGGTCTGCACAGTCCTCTTTTTTAACCAAAAACAGGTGGGAAAACCACCAGAAGGATGAGGTCGTTTCAACCACACCTAAGCGAACCCACTCCGAGACGACTTGATAGAGCGCAGGAGTAGAGGCCCACCCCACCAACCCCGACGCTCCCGAAGGAGAAGGGAGCAACCCAATGCCACCGCAGATAGCACAAACTACCCAAAGGGCCCACAAATTATGGGACCAGGCATGAACAAACAGAGCGAGCCTTACCCCCAATGCCCCATCATATAGGCAAACCGTAAAAGTGCCGACGTCCCTTACAAGAACCCGACCCCTGAACAGAGCAATCACTGCACAGACCAGACGAGGACATTTCCGAAGGCAGCGCCTGCTCTGAAACTGGGACCACTGACCTACCACGATGGGAAGAACCCCGAGCCCTGACACGACTCCGCTGGAAAGACCCCCCATGGGCCCCCTCCGGAGAACCATCAAGTCCAACTTGGGAAGGCAACTAAAAGAAGCAGCCGACAGATACTGCACAACCACAGACTCTGCAAACAGCAATTTGCAAAAAAGACGAAGAAGTCCTAAGAGCCAGCACCCAAGTGGTTTCCACAGAAGGAGCAAGCACCACCTGCCTCCATGCGAGACAAGAAGCAAAAAATGGCAACACTGCATCCTGCAGGATCAGTGGAAACAGCTTCAAAAGAGCGAACAACGCACGCACCGCCAAGGCCACCAATCCAGACCCAGGAGCGACCCCAAACATCTCCATGTCCTCTTCGAGCCAATGCAAGGACAGCTCAAGAAGGGAAAAGAACCGCAAGATCGAATCCAACAGGCCATGGGCCCACAAGTTCTCAGCAACCAGTGCAGCCGAGAGGGTGGGAACCTGCACGTGAAGCTGCACAATGCAGACATCCCGAGAAAAGGCAGGGGCGAACAAGCATGCATTGAGGTGCTCAAATTCGCCCCTAGGAAAACTTGGACCACCGTATAAGCCTCGCACCACTCAAGCGCGCGGGACCGACAGAACGTATGCCATGCATCCAACAAGAAAATGGGACAGTCTGCAAGCCAGGAAGACTCCAAAACCTTATAACGAACCCAGTAAGGAAAAGATCCAGATGTGAAAGAAAATCCATTATGGAGGTGTAATCTGGGTTGCGCAGGAGGTAAGCCACAATAGTCTCCTGCACCACATGAGGCGGGAGGCCAAAAACCTCCGGAAGGATGGGACCGAAGAACCCAAGGGAGCACAGAACCGAATCCGGAGAGGGATTGACGCCAAATCCAACTCAAACGAGGAGGGAGGAAAAGAAAACCCCACTCCCTCTAACATTAAGCCCCGCTCGAAGGGTACAAAAACCCAAACGGGTTCCAACGGGGCCCAAGACCCCCAAGTCAACCCCTCCCCCGCCCCAAGAACCTACCCACGAAGACCCGGGGCTGAGTCGTCCTCCAAACCCCCCTGCCTCAAAAAAAAAGGCAGGAGCAGCAGGAACGAAGGGGCCCACTGGTCAGACCCAGAAGCTCTGGCTGGAAGAACATGCTCGAATGCCTCCGTCACCACACTGGAAGGGGGCATCCCCTGAAACTGCTAGAGTCTCAACACCAACTAAACTCTGCCTCAACTCCGAAACCCTCAGACGCTTAAAAGCCAGAAGCTTACCAGGACGAACAACAGAAGGGGAAGGACAAGGGGAAGCGGACTGAACCAAAGTCGAAGCGACTAACACCCCCAAGTCTGGGTTTCTATAATCAAAACGGGGCAGTCTCTGGACATTCGGGGTAGCAACTAACCCTAGCCCGATACAGCAAACTAAACTGAGCATGCAACGCCGAAGCTGCCTGCTCCTGTTCATCATGATCAGTGAACTGGGTGTATTGGAGTACAAACAAGGAACAAAACTAGCAGGATTCTGGGTCGAAGGTGTTACCGACCCAACAGTAGCATGACGGAGGCACAACCGGTGAGTGTCACTCAGAGACAAGGGGACACAGCAACCTTCAAACTCGCAAGAAATGAGAGGGGACCCAGAGGTCACCTCATCGGACCAAAGAGTCCCTGCGGGGTTTCCCAGGACCCTAAGTCTCGTATCTCACTAAGGGAAGCCCAGGCAGGGTACTGCTAACCGGCACCCAAAGTTACCAATTAAACTGCTAAAGCTGAACCCCTGGGACACTCATGGGGGCCTAGTGGAGGACCTCCAAGATATAAGTGTGACCAAATCCAAAAGGAAGACCCCCTGCCCCCCCAGCAGTTCGGAAAAAAAACAACAAAACGCAAGAGGTCAATGTGCCCAGGCAGAATAGATCCGGCTGCTATGAGAGGTGAAAACTAGCTGCTCATTACTCTGTGCCCCAACCAGTAATGAAAGTACTGTACTCCCTAAGTGGGTAGTTTAAAAAAGGGGGTTCCCCTTTTCCCCCTCTCCCAGCTCTAAGGCCCCCCTATGGGGGCCTGACAGCTGAGTGTACAGCGCTTCAGATTCGTAATCCTGAGGTTCCGTGTTCGATCCCCCGGTGGAGGCGGATACAAATGGGCAGAGTTTCTTTCACCCTGATGCCCGTTACCTAGCAATAAATAGGTACCTGGGAGTTAGACAGCTGCTATGGACTGCTTCTTGAGGTTATCTTGAGATCTTGAGGTTATCTTGAGATGATTTCGGG
The DNA here is from genome assembly GCF_040958095.1 of Procambarus clarkii. Taxonomy (NCBI): domain Eukaryota; kingdom Metazoa; phylum Arthropoda; class Malacostraca; order Decapoda; family Cambaridae; genus Procambarus; species Procambarus clarkii. The sequence continues at coordinate 28,497,866 of NC_091212.1, forward strand.
GCTTTAGTGTCCCCGCGGCCCGGTCCTCGACCAGGCCTCCACCCCAAGAAGCAGCCCGTGACAGCTGACTAACACCCAGGTACCTATTTTGCTGCTAGGTAACAGGGGCATAGGGTGAAAGAAACTCTGCCCATTGTTTCTCGCCGGCGCCTGGGATCGAACCCAGGACCACAGGATCACAAGTCCAGCGTGCTGTCCGCTCGGCCGACCGGCTTCCTGGGGATGTGTAACAAAAAGGAGGCCTGGTCGAAGACCGGACCACGGGAACGCTAAGCCCTGAAATCATCACAAGATACAGAGCACCACTTGCTTTCTGAACCCCTTGGGGACGAGACCCGTCGGTTATTATGAAAGTTCGTAAACGTGAAATGGAGGAAAAAAATAAATTAGAAATGTAAAAAGAAACAAATTATTGAAAAATGTATGAAAAACTCTGGGGAAAAAATCGACAGGTTCATAGCATAAATGCGACCGTATTTTGCTTGTACTCACCAATAAGTGAAGTCCTGATCTGCTTATGTTGATGACTGATGTTGATGAAGCATAGTTATTTACATGGAAGAGGTGGTGGTGGATGATGATGGTGTTTGGTTGACTGAAGTTGTTGGGTTGACTGGGTCAACATGTGATGAGTCAGGTGCAGGTGATGCAATGCAAGCTTTCTTGGAAGCCATTGCAAAAGACTCTTTAATTGACATTTGTTTCATTCCTTTTGATCTTGTTTAAAAACTTTATATACAAATTGTACAGACTCATTATGTACTTAGTTTCAAACTCGCTGTAACCCGTGTCCATAAATGCCAGAATGCCTTCAAAATGTTGCTGAACTTTTTCCATATTACATTTTTCCTTTAACGTTTCATCCTCTTCCTCTCCATCTTCTTCATTGCACTCTTCTGGCTTTTTTGCTGTACATACTAATTCTATAATTTCATCATCAGTCATGTTTCGATTGTTTGGTGCTTCTTCATCAAAATCTATCCACCTATCTATGTCATTTTCTATTGTTTCAGTCACCAGTTCTGGTCTCAGCTCAGGGAACATAATCCCCTTGACACAAGTTAGGAGTTCCTTTCTTAATTTTTTCCTCTTGCTAACTTTCTTCACCGCAAATCCTTCAAAATCTGCCTCGTCATCTTCCTCAGGAAACAGACTTGACGTGGGCCAAAGTTTTTTCCAACCATTTCTTAATGTTGTCTGCTGACCTCATTCCATGCACTAGCAATAGTCCAGATAGCTGCCTTTATTGTGAAGACTTTATAAAAGTCCTTAATTTTTCCTAGCTTATTATTAAGATGTCTGGCAAACATCCTCTTGTAGTGGTGTTTAAGGTTCTTAATTATTCCTTGATCCATGGGTTGATCACTGAAGTTGTATTGGGTGGTAAGAACGTTCCAATGATAATGCCATTTACAAGCTCATCACCTCGTGGACGCATTGAACTATTATCTAGCAGCAGCACAACTTTGCTGTTTTGTGGGAGACCAACACTTAGGTGCTCCTTCACCTTGGGTAAAAAGTTCTCATTAAACCACTCGACATATATTACTCGAGACATCCATGCACTTGGCTGGTCCTTATAAATCACAGGGAGGCACCTAGCTGACTTTAAAGCCCTGAGGTTTTTGCTAATTCCAATCACAAGTAATTTTAATTTGTGTGTGCCAGCTGCATTTGCACAGTACAACAAAGAAATTCTTTGTTTGTTCTGTTTATAACCACCTGAAGGATCGTCCTCACCACTATGAGCCATCGTATCTGTGGGTAGCATATGCCAGTACAAACCTGTCTCATCAGCATTATAAATTTGCTCTGGAGATAAATTTTGTTCCTGTACCATCTCTGCAAATTTACTTACATACTCATCAGCACCAACAATATCAGCAGATTGTCTTTCACCATGCACTTTAATGAACCTAATGCCATTACAAGTTTTAAAGTTTCTGAGCCATCCATCACTGTATACACACTTTTGAGTAATTTTCATTGCTTGGTGAAATTCACGCGCCTTTTCCACGAGCAGCCAGCCTGCCACTGGCTTCTTCGTCACCTCACACATCTGTTTGTACCACTCCCACACTGCGTTATCAACGCTCTCCACCTTTGCTTTACTTACTATGTTTCTATTTCGTATTGCCTTACAACTTTCACTTTTAGAGAAATAGTAAAAAATGATAGGTTTAGCCTTAAGACCAAAAACAGTACTTTTGCTAATGCCATATTCAGCGCACACAACACTTCTCCGGACACCGCCGCTCTCCATCCACCTTCTTAATTATTTCAACTTTCTTCTCAAATGTCATCACTGACCTCTTTCTTTTATGTAACCTGCTTGTTGATGCTTTCACTGACACAATGCGTGCATTTGGAGCTGACATGGTGCACGGATGTTCCTTGATTGTGCTGATATGTAAAACAAAGTCACGGAATGAACACTCCAGTCTCGTGACAAATTCAAACAATGGGAACAATAGGCCATGAATCTGTGATGTCAAGGGGTAGCAGGCACTAGAGTGGTGGCGCCCGACACGGTCAGTGGGCAAACTAAACCATCTCCCTCCCACCCACCCACCACAACAGGCCAACGCGACGCTTGGCGGACCGCTTCCTCACCTGAACTTGCTTCGTGTAGGGTAACTGCAACCCCGGACGGCATGAGGCTTGGCGGACTGCTCCTACCCGAACTTAGTTCATGTAGCGTGACTCCCCAACCCCAATTGGGAGACTGGAAGTTTCGGATAACTAAAGTTCGGAAACCAAGAGGTGCTCTGTAACCTCAAGATAACCTCCCGGGAGGAGAGGGGTGCAGACAGAGGCACGATGACGTCATGCTTGTTTGCTCATTTTCATTAGGGGAGTTCTGTCCACTAGTTTGGCTTTCAGTAGCAATATTTTAACCAGAATAGGGGGTTTGTTTTGGGATGCTTACCTTTCTGGGTGCCTGACCTGGTCAATGGCATACATAGAATGCTTCCAACCACACGGGGGGGTTTCTATAGGCCATTGCTCCTCGTGCCTCTCTGAGAGGGTCCAGGTTCTGGCTCGTGGTCCCTGGGAGGCCTAGAACTCCATATGCATTGAATGATACCAGGGTCTAATACATTCATATCAGCCCAGTTAGCTGATACTGGGAGCCGAAGGGACTCCCCCTAGAAATGACAAGTATCACCCTGAGACAAGAGGACAGAACAACCTTCAAACTCACACAAAGCGAGATGGGGCTCAGAGGACGCATCCATCAAACCAATGAGGCCCAATGGGGGTTTTCAGACCCATAAGCTGACTGCCAAGGGAAGCCCAGGCAAGGTACTACTATCCGGGTATCCCAGAACTACCAAACAAACAAACAAAAGCTGAATCCCTGCGACGTGTGCAATCACAGGGACCTAACGGAGGGCCACCAAAATAATACAGGTGGTCCTACAGGCACACTAGGCAGACCCCCACCAGGTAAAATAAAACAAAAAAGAAACATCCTGCAAAAGCACAACGTCTCAAGGAGGAACAGAACCAGCCGCCATGCGTATTAAGACAGCTGCACAATACTTTATGCTCCAGCTAGCAACGATACTACTTCCTACCCAAGGCCAAATAGGGGCAGGAAAAACCCCCAGCTGACCCCCAAGGGCGGGCAATTACCAAACAGCAAAAGAGCCCTGCGGAGGTAGTCCCCAAACAGTTTGTGGAAGGTAACCCCAAACTGCAAGGGCAGTACTTACAGGGCACCTAGGGAAGGTGACCCTAGAGGCATGCAGCCCCAGTACTTCTGGAATTACACTTGGCTCGCACAACACCACAAGGCATGGCACTGCTCAAGGATTGGAGCCAGAGTCAATCACCACCCAACACAGCCTCAGAACTAGGAGGTTGGGTAGCTGCCGCAGGAGGTCTAGCCCCCCTCCTTTCCACTCCCGGGGAGGAGAAAGCTGCGCAGACAGCTGTAATTACCTAAGTGTAATTACCTAAGTGTAGTTACAGGATGAGAGCTACGCTCGTGGTGTCCCGTCTTCCCAGCACTCTTTGTCATATAATGCTTTGAAACTACTGACGGTCTTGGCCTCCACCACCTTCTCACTTAACTTGTTCCAACCGTCTACCACTCTATTTGCGAAGGTGAATTTTCTTATATTTCTTCGGCATCTGTGTTTAGCTAGTTTAAATCTATGACCTCTTGTTCTTGAAGTGCCAGGTCTCAGGAAATCTTCCCTGTCGATTTTATCAATTCCTGTTACTATTTTGTATGTAGTGATCATATCACCTCTTTTTCTTCTGTCTTCTAGTTTTGGCATGTTTAATGCTTCCAACCTTTCCTCGTAGCTCTTGCCCTTCAGTTCTGGGAGCCACTTCGTAGCATGTCTTTGCACCTTTTCCAGTTTGTTGATGTGCTTCTTAAGATATGGGCACCACACAACAACTGCATATTCTAGCTTTGGCCTAACAAAAGTCATGAACAATTTCTTTAGTATATCGCCATCCATGTATTTAAATGCAATTCTGAAGTTAGAAAGCATCGCATAGGCTCCTTGCACAATATTCTTTATGTGGTCCTCAGGTGATAGTTTTCTATCTAGAACCACCCCTAGATCTCTTTCTTTATCAGAATTCTTTAAAGATTTCTCACATAATATATAGGTTGTATGGGGTCTATGTTCTCCTATTCCACATTCCATAACATGACATTTATTAACATTAAATTCCATTTGCCAGGTGGTGCTCCATATACTTATTTTGTCCAGGTCTTCTTGAAGGGCATGACAATCATCTAAATTTCTTATCCTTCCTATTATCTTAGCATCATCAGCAAACATGTTCATATAATTCTGTATACCAACTGGTAGATCATTTATGTACACAATAAACATCACTGGTGCAAGAACTGAACCCTGTGGTACTCCACTTGTGACATTTCTCCATTCCGATACATTGCCTCTGATTACTGCCCTCATTTTTCTATCAGTCAGAAAATTTTTCATCCATGATAGAAGCTTACCTGTCACCCCTCCAATATTTTCCAGAACAACCTCTTATGTGGAACTCTGTCGAAAGCCTTTTTTAGGTCCAGATAGATGCAGTCAACCCAACCATCTCTTTCCTGTAATATCTCTGTGGCTCGATCATAGAAACTGAGTAAATTCGATACACAGGATCTTCCAGATCGAAAACCATACTGTCTGTCTGATATTATATCATTTCTCTCCAGGTGTTCTACCCATTTAGTTTTGATTAGCTTTTCCAATACTTTCACTATTACACTTGTCAATGATACAGGTCTATAATTGAGGGGGTCTTCCCTGCTGCCACTTTTGTAGATTGGAACTGTTAGCCTGTTTCCACACGTCTGCTACGATTCCTGTACACAGGAATCCGAGCCTGAGAGATCAGGTGAAGTGGAATGCTGAGCTCAGATGCACATTCTCTCAGAACCCATGGTGAAACGCCATCTGGGTCAGCTGCTTTGTTCTTCCCGAGCTCCTTTAGCATATTTTCCACTTCATCTCTAGACACCTCTATCCGCTCTATGTTGTTCTCTGGAATTCTTATTGTGTCTGGTTCTCTGAAGATTTCATTTTGTACAAACACACTTTGGAACTTTTCATTTAATGTTTCACACATTTCCTTTTCATTTTCCGTGAATCTGTTTCCCATTTTCAACCTCTGGATATTATCCTTTACCTGCAATTTTTTGTTTATGAATTTGAAGAATAGGCCCGGTTCTGTTTTACATTTATCTGCTATCCCTTTTTCAAAATTTCTTTCTGCCTCTCTCCTTACTGCTGTATAGTTGTTTCTCGCATCTTTGTATCGCTGGTATGTTTGGGGGTTTGGCCTCTTCCTATACTGATTCCATTTTTGTGTCTTTTGGTCTCTTGCCCTCTCACAATTTCTGTCGAACCAATCCTGTTTTCTGGCCCTGCATCTCTGTTTTGGTATGAATGTTTGTGTGCCTTCCTCGTATAGTTTTAAAAATTTGGCATACATTTCATTTACTTCCCTACCTAGCAACAATTCTGTCCAATTACACTCATTAAAAAAATTTCGAAGTTCCCCATAGTTGCCTCTCCTTAAATCGAGTTTATCAACTGTTTCAATGTCCCCATTTTCTTCTAGATGATATATTACAGCATATTTAATGTCTAACAGGACGTGTTCACTCTTTCCCAAGGGAGGAAGGTACTGGATGTCAAAAGTCTCTTCTTCTTTCCTGGTGAATACTAGATCCAGTACTGACGGTACATCTCCTTCCCTCATTCTTGTGGCTTGCTTTATGTGTTGATACAAGAATGTCTCCAGAATGAGGTTCACAAATCTGCATGTCCAAAAGTCCTCCGTTCTTGCTTCATAGGCCTCCCAGTCTATTGCTCTAAAGTTGAAGTCCCCCAGTATCAACAGTCGTGATTTATCTTTATCTGCTTGTACAATAATATCTCTCATGACCATTATGAGGCCCTCTCGTTTGTCATCCAGTTCTTCCTTTGTCCAAGTGTTGCTTGCTGGTGGGCTGTAGGTATTTACAATTATCAGCTTATCATCCTGATTCCAGACCTGCAATGCCATTATGTCAATATCTCGAGGGTTTTCAAATATTAACTCTTTTACCTTCAGGTGTTTTTTCACCAGTACAGCCACTCCTCCTCCCTTCCTAGTTTTCCTGTCACGTCTCCAAACTGAGTAGCCTCTTGGGAATATGACTTCATTTATTATATTTCCTTCAAGTTTCGTCTCTGATAATGCAACAATATCTGGGACCCTAAGCTGGATTATATCTTGCAACTCCAAAGTTTTTGACCTCACTCCATCTATGTTGGTATATACAATTTTCAGGAACATGTTCCCTTTTCCTTTGCTCTTTACTCCCCCTTCCACTACTGATCTTGTTGCTTTGTTTTTATGTACCATTTCACAAGCTTTCCAGTCCCTGTCACTTTGTAAAAAAAAAATTTCTGTCTTCTTCATTTCTATCCCCATTTAGACGTTTTGCCTCAATTAGGTTCATTTTCAGCTTTTCTCTGTCTTCCTTGGAGAGGTCTTGTCTTATTGACCAAAATTTGCCAACCTCATCACTCTGCAGTTTCCTGGCATTTCTTAGCACTTCCATCATGTTTTTCACTCCATTAAACGTCACCCTCAAGGGGCGGTTCTTTTCTTTCTCATATTTTCCTATTCTTCTAAAATCACTGACATTTTCCTTTGAGCCTTCTCCTAAACCTACTATTTTCTCTATGATTTTCATCTCTTCTGCCGCTCGGTCCACCCTAGATGAAATTTCCTTCTCTAAACATCCAAAAATGATTATGGACTTAGTTCTATCTGCAGTGTTTTGTACCAGTTTACTGTTGGTAACCAGTTCTTTCCTAATTGCTTGCCTAATTTCTGCTTCTTGTTGGTCATTTCTGGTTTTGACTTCCGAACACACTTCTTTGATAGTCTCTTTCTCTTTTACAACTTCAGCATATGTCGCTTTTATTTCTTCTTTATACTTTTCTAGTTCTTTATTCACCTCCTCTATGTGAGTTGTCAGTGAAGTTTCCAGTTGGAGATCCTTACCTAATTCTATGTTAGCCCTTAGGCTTGCTTGGAGTTGTTCACCATATGAGTCTATTTTCTTGTTTATTTCTTCAAAGTCACCACACTTCACTTTCCATGCCTCATTTTCTTTCACTAGTTCCTTGATTTGCTCCTCCTGATTTGTTACCTTGTCTGTTAATGCAGTAATAATCTTACCTTGTTGAAGCATACTCCCTTTTAGAGTGCAGAGCTCACTCCAAAGAGCTCCATTGTCCTCTTCCAATTTAAGCACTTTTTCTTCATACTTCTTTTGCAAATCCTCAATTATCTCTAACCTGCCAAGAACACCTCCTTTCCTTATATCTTGTGGTGAGAATCCTTTGAAACCATCATTTGATGGTGTGTCTACATTCTCAGTGGGGGTGGTGGCAGCGGCCATCTTTGATTTTGTTCTAGACCAAAACAAACTTTTCCACTCGGCTATTTTCACTCACTTTTACTTGTTTATTGTATTTTATTTGCTTTTACTCTTCCCTGAACCTTTATGTAACCTGGGACACCACTGTAGCCCTCAACCTGTGCCCAATACTTAGGTAATTCGATATTTCCAGGAGCTTGCTGCAGTGTGACTTCTGCCTCCTCCAGCTCATACACCCTGAGTGTGTGTGTGTGTGTGTGTGTGTGTGTCACACACACACACACACACACACATTCTGATAAAGAAAGAGATCTAGGAGTGGTTCTAGATAGAAAACTATCACCTGAGGACCACATAAAGAATATTGTGCAAGGAGCCTATGCAATGCTTTCTAACTTCAGAATTGCATTTAAATACATGGATGGCGATATACTAAAGAAATTGTTCATGACTTTTGTTAGGCCAAAGCTAGAATATGCAGCTGTTGTGTGGTGCCCATATCTTAAGAAGCACATCAACAAACTGGAAAAGGTGCAAAGACATGCTACTAAGTGGCTCCCAGAACTGAAGGGCAAGAGCTACGAGGAGAGGTTAGAAGCATTAAATATGCCAAAACTAGAAGACAGAAGAAAGAGAGGTGATATGATCACTACGTACAAAATAGTAACAGGAATTGATAAAATCGACAGGGAAGACTTCCTGAGACCTGGAACTTCAAGAACAAGAGGTCATAGATTTAAACTAGCTAAACACAGATGCCGAAGAAATATAAGAAAATTCACCTTCGCAAATAGAGTGGTAGACGGTTGGAACAAGTTAAGTGAGAAGGTGGTGGAGGCCAAGACCGTCAGTAGTTTCAAAGCGTTATATGACAAAGAGTGCTGGGAAGACGGGACACCACGAGCGTAGCTCTCATCCTGTAACTACACTTAGGTAATTACACACATACACACACATACGCACAGCTGTGCGGTAGCTGTGGTGCTTGTGGTAGCTTGTTTGCTTGTTTTCTGATTGGGGCGTTCTGCTTGCTTGTTCAGCTTTCGGTTTGCAATTTTTAACCAGCTGTAGCTTGTTTTGGGATTCCCACCTTTTTGGGTGCCTGACATAGTAGATGACAGACATATATTGCTTCCATCTACATAGGGGTGTCTATAGACCTCCTCGTGCCTTTCTGAGGGAGCCAAGTTCTGGCTCGTGGTCTCCAGTAGGCTAAGAACTCCATCGATTGACTGTTGCCATGGTCTAATATATACACACCTGCCCGGTATAGCTCAGGGGCACCAGAGAGCTCTCCACAGAAAAGAGGCAGCAAAGTGTTCAATCCTTGGAGAAGATGATGTTCAAGTATTGGGAAAGTATACTTGAAGACTGAGTGGACAATTTGCCAGTTATTGATGTAGAGCCACAAAAGGAATAGCGGAACAAGCAACTTTGTAGGAGGAGGCAGCCAATGACTTAAGCTTATATACAAAATCAGTGTGAACTGAAATACAGGTTTCCAGTGAATTGAGTCACAAATTCTGGTGGAAGGGAAGACATATGAGATGTGAGAGTATTCAAGACTAGAATGAATAAAACTACTGCAGAGCTGAGTGACTAAAGTAAAAATTAAATAGATTTGGAAAAAAATGGATGCCCATCTTTTTGGGAAAAATTCTTTGGCAACTGTTGACATGTGAGGTTTCAAGACAAGTCAGATTTGACTTATGCCCAGGGTGCTGATGGAGGACTGAAGTTCAAGAAGTTTTACAAAATAGAGATGGTCATTTGCAGAAGTTTGTTAATGTACTGTAATTGGCAAAGAGTATGTCATGGTCTCAAATGTGGCTAAATTCATAGAGAACTAAAGGAAAATGGAATTAATGAGAGATATAAGATAACTAGACTGCAAAGAGCAAGATTCAGTGGTCTAAGATGTTGGGTCACAATCAAGGGAGACCTGGATTCAATCCTCAGGCATATATAGGTATCCAGGAGTACGGCATTTGTTGTGGGTGCATACTGGAAATGTCAGTTGGCCCAGGTAGTGGGACCTTAATAAGCCTAAGTACCAGTACAGGCTTCCTGTCCCATAACAACATGAATGATTATAACTGAAGCGAGAGGAAAAGCATAAGAACAGATTACATTAAATGTGTTGTAATGGTAATAAATGACATAATACCAGAGGCGACAAAAGAATACAGTTAATGAAGAAAAAGACAGAAGTTGAGCCATCTACAGTGGCAGCAAACAACCTTATCAAAGAGGGAAGCATAAATAAGTGATCATGAGAAAATGGAAGCCTGGAGAGTAAAGACTTCTGCCATACCCATTACTTTGGAAAAATTGCTGCCATCTAGTGGTATTCAAGGGCAGCAAATGGTCCATTCAACAGTTATCACAGCAACACTTTGTTTACCACATGAATCAGTTTTGATTGCAGGTGGTATTGAATTTATCTTTTCACTTTGTAGAAAAAGCAATTTGGTTACTCGGTGATGAATAGACTTCTTTCGCATGTCTTCCCCTCTTTAATTTACATGGTAGGAACATTTGCAAAGATCTTTTGTTGTAGTGAGGTAGCAGGTTGACAGAACTCCAGAACCGGATGTGTTATGGTCTAGGTGGGCAAACAATAGCAGGGGACTAGTTTAGATACATAACTTATTCTCTGGTAAAGATTATATAAAGATAAAAGACCAGTTATTTTGTATGGGTAAATATATTTGAGGCACAAACACTTACCTGATCTGGAATGTTGTATAATATTTGCATGATGTCCTGTTCCAGACACTGCCACATGTCCATATGGGCTGATGATTGAGCTCCGGTGGAGTGCTAAACATCCAAGGCACCGTGCTATCCCCATGGCTACAACACAATACTGTATATACAGAATTCATTTTATAAACAAAAAAAAGGACCAAAAACAAAATCATAAATTAACCCAAATTGACCTACAATTAAGAAAAAAAAATCTTACATAAATATTGGCAATAAATGTAAAACACGAGTAAGCATATTTCAAGTCTGATATACAGTTCAATACAACCTCGATTCTACAAATCTCCGGCTAGGTTGCGCACTTTTCAGGCCGGATTTACTCACCCGGTTCGACGAACAATGGTTCGCCGAAGCGGAGAATGTGCGGATTTGCTTACAATGTTGGGACAGTTCACAGACTGGTGGAAAACCACATGTCTGGATAGACATGATAGAAAACCATTCTATCACAGGTTACAATTAATAATTCCAACATATGACAAGTTGGACCATACAAGTGGACCATACAAGTGGTCCACACAAGTGGTCCACACAAGTGGTCCACAAGCTTACGATGTTGGAACAGAATGATAGAAAACTTTCTCATTCTATCACAGGTTACAATTAATAATTCCTTCATATGACAAGTTGGATCATACGAGTGGACCACACAATAAGTAAACCATATTAATCAAACACCAGCCAGAGTGGTCCACACAAGTGAATGACTGAGTTTCCATGATTTTCGTTCACTAATTTGTGGCACATGTATCTTTGTATATTAATTTAAAGGCTGAAGTGTGCTTAGTTAGCTACATGTGGTGAAATCTCCTTATAGACATTTTCTGTGATGAAACAAAATGAGTGAGGGTGGACAGATAAGGGAATACTGTACTGTAAACCTCACTTGGTTCTCCTTCATCTGTGTCGTCATAGCTCAGTGACCCATGACTCTGAAAGTTTCAGATTAATAAATCATTTCTAAAATCAGTGTTTTAATATCTCTTTAATATCCTAATTAAACTAAACTAAACTAAATAAAACCAAAAATATACTGTAATTGACAGACATCTGCTATTGTGAGAAATTATTTGTTATAGGAACAACTACAACACAAGTGGATGGGTCTAGTCCTTATAAACACAGCACCATGCGTGTTTCATTTGATTTCGTTGCCACAGTTCAGTGACCTACAGCCTCAAAATAATAAAATTCATAAATCAGTTATAAAATAAGTTTTTTACTGCTCTTATTATCCTAATAATGTTACTACAGTAAACTAAATATATAACCCAAAAATATATAATTTGATGAAATCCAATATTTGAGAGAAATTTATGTTACTGGATCTCGCTTAAACACCAGCCTACTGTGGGGTGTATAGACCTAGTCTGCATTAATACAGTAGGCATCCAGTGCCATTAGCTTTGTCTGCGAGTGATGTGTTTGTCCGCCGGTGGAAGAATAATTGTGGAATTTACCATTTTTTGCCTACAGCTGTATTATTATATTGTCTCAGGAGCTTGCTAATCGTGCTGTATCTACAAAGAGGAAGAGGAGTTTTTATCGTTGAGCAGAAATTAGACTTAATAGAGAAACATGAACGTGGCTACTCTGTCACTAGGCTGGCAGCAGAATTTAATGTTGGGAAAAGTACAGGGTGTGATATCAAGAGACAGAAAGATAATATTTGAAGTTCCTTGCTGCAAGTGATAGTGATGCATTAAATAAAAGGAAAATGACAAAAAGTTTCTACAAATACGAAATTAGACGAAGCTGTGTATAAATGGTTTAACCAGGAGCTCTCTGTGGATATGTCATTTGGTGGCAACACCATTAAGACAGTCACAGATAAATTTGCACGAAAGATGAACATTTCAGATTTTTGAGCAAGTGAAGAATGGTTACAAAGGTCTAAGAATAGGCATATTATTAAGAACAGGAATGTTTGTGGAGAATCATTAAGTGCGGATACGGATTCTGTCAAGCCATTCAAGCGTAAATTAAATGATTACATAATAACAAATGATCTATGGCATTTTCAGGAATACAATGCCGATGAAACAGGCTTTAATTGGAAATGCTTGCTGAACAACACTTTGGTATCTAAGCTAGATGAGTGTGTTCCTGGCAAAACAAAGGTAAACATAGAAAAAGTTTCTGCCATGCTGTGTGTGAATGCAGATGGAAGTATAGAACAAAGTCCGCCATTGTGGGGAAGTCAAAAAACCCACGTGCTTTGAAAATTTAATGAACAAGCTACCTGTGGTCTACTACAACTCTAAAACAGCTTGGTTTACTTGAGACATTTTTGAAGATTGGTTCAAAAATAATTTTTACAAAGACTTAAGAGATTTTTAGATAAAGAAGTGTGGAGTGAGGCGGAATGATCTCTTGGCTCATGTAGGGCTCGACACATTAACGTCAAGTGATGGATACATCAGATGCATGCCCTTACCTCCAAATACTTACCTCTCTGATCCAGCCAATGGATATGGGTGTTATATATGCAATGAAAAGGCTCTACAAATGAGCAATGAATAAAAAACCAGCGTTGAATGTAATGAAACGCCATTTTTTAGGTGAGCCCCGGAGGCTCCCTGGAGCTTATCGGGCTAATGTACTTTTACATTATACCGGGACATTAGCTATGGAGTTCAGACCTATCAGGGACCAGAACCGGAACCTGGCCCCTTCAGGGAGGTTTCAGGGAGCCCTGAAACCCCCCACCCATCCCCCTGTGGTTGGGGTTTTTCCTTATCTGCCATCGACCGGGAAAAGCCACCCAGAAAGGTAGGCATAACAAAAGCCCCACATGGTAAGAAACTAAAACAAAAAACTGAACAGAGGTAGAAACTCCCTACAATCTCAATGAAAGAAGCAAACATCACACTTTATTGCCGTGCCCCTCGTCCACGCAGCCCTCCCCTCCCCGAGAGGGGGAGGGGGGCCCTGGACCTCACCACGCTGGCTGCCTAGCACTCCAGTTCGGAAGCTAAGCTTCAACCAATGTGAAAAAAATGCTGACCGGTGGGAGGGTTGCCAGGGAGCCTTCGGGACTCACCCAGAAAATGGTGTTTCATTACATTCAATGCTGGTTTTCTGTGGGGAGCCCCTATGGCTCCCTGGAGCTATATACCCAAAGAGAAAGAAAATGGGGACTTAACCGAGAGGCGGCCGCCACAAACTCCTCAACACGAAGTCGAGACAACTGGCTGCAACCTGCGACCCAAAGACACACAAGAATGCCCAGGAGCAGGCACGTTCACCAAATAACGGGAGACCAGGACCCTGTTCGATTTCCAAAATCCAGGTGCCCAAAAATGAGCCCAAGACATGTTACCAAACAAGGCAGCCAAAGCTGCAAAATTCCGAACGTCATGGGCGTGAGGATAGACCGCAGGCTGGCTAGACTTAATAACCCTGCAGGCAACCTAGGAGACCCGAGCCCTGAAACAGGAAACGAGGGAAACCGGATCAACCCAAAGCGCAACCCCAGCCGAGGCGCGCAGATAACGGCGAAGAGCCGCAACCGGATACAACACATGATGCACCCCCTGGCCAAACTAACCAAGCATCAATGACCTAAGGACCCCTCTGGAAAGCAGCCGTCTCGTTCTTCGCCAGAAAAAATGGAGAAGGCTGCAAATGTACAAACCTACCACCAGGACCAAAAGAGCAGAAACCCCTGCACCAGAGGAGAGCATGAAGCTCCTCTACCCGACCCCCAGAGGTCAATGCCAACAAAAACAGGGCCTTGGAAAAACAATCTTGGACTGAAGAGGCCACCATAAACTGAGGAGAGGAAAGATAAGAGAGTACCCTATCCAAGGACCAGGATGGTTCAGGCGGCGCATGAGCAGGCTGGCGGTGAAACATAACACGAGAAAGCTTACGGAACAGGGCGGATGTGATGTCAACCCCAAATGCAAGCTGGAGCGACTCCGCCAGTGCTGCATGATACGAGGCGACAGTATTAGGCATCAAATGATGGTCCTGAAAAAGCCATGATAGAAAGGACAAGACAACCCGATCTGAAAGAGAAGACAACTTACGAAGAGCAAGAAAATGGTGAAAAGAATGCAAGGAAACTTCATACTGTCACCGAGACGTAGCTCTCAGGTGAGACACCATCAACGAAGCTACCTGACCACTATAGAAATGATGATATACCCACGTCAAAAAGACCAGACGCGAAGAGCAGAGGAGAAGGTCGAATCAGCCCCGTATCAGACCAGTCCGATCTGCTGAAAAAGGTGGAGCCGCAAGAAACAATCCGGGTTCGGACACCGAGCAAACAGTGCCAGAAACCAAGGCTGGGCCGACCACCAAGGGGCCACAAGGACTACTTTCCCTGGGGAAGGTCTCTAACCGAGCCATAACTCAAAGCAACAGCTTTAACGGGAAAAAGAGGTACAGGTAACTCCACCTCGACCAGTCCTGTTGAAAGGCATCCACTACGAACGCCTCGCAGTCGGGGAAGAGCATCACATACACTGGGAGATGCCAAGATCACTACGATGCGAAGAGGTCCACGTCCCGGAGTCTGTGCGTCTGGCAAATCCAACGAAACGAGTCGTCGTCGACCGTCTATTCCTTGGACAGGGGAATGAAGCGAGACAGGCTGTCAGCCAGGATGTTGGACACTCCCCGAATATGAACCGCACGGAGAGCCAAACCCCGAGAATCCAGCAGACGAACCACTAGAAGGGACCAACCCCAAAGAGGCAAGGACCGAAGAGAACCCCGCGGTTCAGGCAATGAATCACAGGAGAACAGTCCGAATGGAGCCAGATAGTTGAACCCCGAGCGACCCATACCCTCCGAAGCCCAAACCCAACTGAAACCCCGAAAACCCTGAAGAGGAAGTCGGCGACGCAGCAACCGACACAAGGCCCCCGGAGGACGAACCCAACGATCGCGAGAGAGGCGGAAGGGGCGTCCCCGAAGGAACCAAAACAGACACCAAAGCCAGAACGGCGAAGTTCAGACTCCCACACAACTGCTCGGGCAACCGCCGAGTGACCAGGGACACCCTCAGAAACAGCCGACGGTGGGACCACAGCCGCAGCAACGCCTCTGGAGAGAGACAAGGAAGCGGTCCGAGAATCCCAAACAAGACCCAGCCAGGTTCAAACCTGGAACGGAACCAGATGGAACTTCCTCTAGTTCACCAGGAACCCGAACCTGGTGAGCTGGGAAAGAACCATATCCCTGGCGAGCAGACAAGCTGACCGACTGGAAGCCCACACCAGCCACTTATCGAGGTAGGCCAAAACCTAAATCCCTAGCAAACGCAGATGGGTCACCACAACCCGGGTAAGATGCGTGAAAACGCGAGGTGACAGATTCAAGCCAAAAGGGAGGCAACGAAAGCGGTAAGCCTGACACCCCCACGACGAAACCTAACCAGTCCCTGAACCCCAGATGAATAGGAACGTGCCAATAAGCATCCTTGAGGTCCAGGGACACCATCCAGACACCCAGCTCCAACAGAAGCCAGACCTAAGACATAGTAGTCATCCGAAAGGAGGGGCAAGGAATCCAGGGATTCAGACGGGACAAGTCCAGAATGAACCTCAGATCCGTACAGTCCCGTTTTGCACCCGTTCTCGCACTTGCTTCAGTCAATATTGGCTTATTTATTAAGTGCATATGTGACATACTAATTGATTGTGAATATTTTAGTTTACCTTGAAAAGCTTCATAGGAAACATCGACCTCACCTAACCTTCTTAGTATGTTAAGATAAGCATCTTATTGCTTCTTAATTATAACCTATACCATTGATAGGTTAACACTTTGGCATACCCCACGCGCCACCCCTCAACTGTGCGATATGGGTCCCAGGGTGTCACGTGAGCGCGCGTAAATTCTGAAAAGTGTATACTCTCTTCAACCTTGTCACCTTAATTCTCGTCCTACGAGATTAAATTTGGTATCATTGTGTCCGCAATAGAATTCTCTACAGCACTAAATGCATATAAACTCCAAAAGCCCGGCTAATTACCCGCAGCAAACAGAGAAAGTGCGAACGAGTTACCCAGGAGCAAGCAAACGCGATAAAATGTTTTCACTATTTTCACTCTGGACACCTCAATTTTCGTCCTAGGTCTTTCATTTTGGTCTCAATGGGTTCGCAATAGAATTCTCTAGAGGAACATTAGCATATAAAATAAAAAACCTGGTCATGCTCCAACCGCCGACGAGTTGAAGACGGGCCACGCGTTAGCCGCAAGTGAGCGCTCAGACGCCTTCCAGCTACACTCCCAATTCCCGCCCTTTTCAAGCCTTTCTTTCGCAATTTTCTTCCTGGAAGGGCCTTGTTCATGATCACTATCCATCGTGGAGTAAGCGTAGATAGTTTCTAAAGCAGCAGTAAGAAATATAGCCACGGAAAATAGCCGAAATGTTCACACGTTTGAGATGCGAGGGGAGGCGACATTGGTCACAACAGTGGAGCGAAAACAATGGGCCCACGGCGTGTGCCAAGCTACCTGAGGGCCACGAGGCTCAACAAAGAAAATGGGAAGACATCGGCGCGCATTTTAAAACCAGTCCCCAAAAAATCGGATAAAAACCTGATTTCTGGGGGGAGCCCCGTCGGCTCCCCGGAGCTATCCCAGGCTGATATGCTAATGTCAGACTTTGGCATCAGTCATGTGTATGGAGTTCTTAGGCCTACCGGGGACCACGGCCAGAACCGGGCCCCCTCAGAGAGGCAAGGGGAGCAATGGCCTATAGAAGCCCCCGTGCAGTTGGAAGCATTCTATGTCTGCCATCGACCGGAACAGGCACCCAGAAAGGTAAGCGCCCCAAAACAAACCCCTATTCTGGTTAAAATTGCTACCAAATACCGAACTAGTGGATAGAACTCCCCAACCGAAAACAAGCAAATTAGTGTGACGTCACACACTGCCGCGCCGCTGTCTGCGCAGCTCCCCCCTCCCCGGGAGGGGGAAGGGGGAGCCCCAGACCCCCCGCGCCGGCTACCCACACCTCAGTTCTTGAGGCTGATGCTATAGGCGATGGTCGTGTGCTCTGGCTCCGGTGTCGCTACTGCACTGTGCTTTGAGTGTGGTGTTAGTTTTGTGGGTGCGAGAGCCAGGAGTTATCTTCAGTACTCGGGCTGCATGCGCCTAGGGCTGCCTTCCCTAGGTGCCCTGTAAGTACTGCCCTTGGGGCTTGGGGCCGCCTTCCACAGGCTCCTCGGGGTCTGCCTCTGCTGGTCCGTTTTACCTTTCGGTTTTTCGGCCGCCTGTTGGGCTCTTGGGTGTTCTGTTCTCCCTTGTTACCGGCAGGTAAGAGGCAGTTTGCACTGGTAGGGGCGCAGGGTGCTGCTCAGCTTGTATTTCCCGACATCGCGGCCGGCTCTGTTCCTTGGGGTTCGCTGTCCTCTTGCGGGGTTTTGTTTTTCTTTTTGTTTTTGCCTGGTGGGGGGTTCTGTCATTTTATTCAGTTTGTTTTTGCCCTTCCACTGTTCTCCTCGGTGGCGCCCCCTGCTAGGTCCCCGTGAGTGTACACGTCCCTGGGGTTCAGCTTTAGAAGTTTGCTTGGTAGTTTTGGGCGCCGGTTTGCAGCACCCCTGCCTGGGACTACCTGAGCGCGAGTCCTCTTAAAGTAAACGCTCAGGACCCTGGGAATCCCCTAGGGGGCGCGTGGGTCCGATGGATGTGACCCCGGAGTCCCCACTCGCTGTGTGCGAGTTTGAGGGTTGCTCGGTCCCCTTGTCTCAGGGTGACCCTCATTGTTTTTGCCTCTGCCACGCTGCCTGTTGGGTCGGTGATACTTTCGACCCTGAGTCCTGTGAGTGTTGCTGCTTGCTTGTGACTCAATTTACCCAGTCCTCTGATGATTCTATTCGGGTACAGGCGGCACGTGCGTTGCAGTCTAGGTTTCGTCTGTTGCAACGCGCTCGGTTGGTTGCTTCCCCGGATGCCCCGGGGCTGCCCCGCTTTGCTTTTCGAGACCCGGACTTGGGGGTGGGGGTCGCTTCGATCCTGGTTCAGTCCGCACCTCCTCGTCCTTCCCCTTCTGTTCGTTCTGGTCCCCCGCCCCTGCTTCCGGCCCCGAAGCGTCTGAGGGTTTCGGGGTCGGAGCAGGGGTTACTTGATCTCGAGACTCGGGCAGCTTCGGGGGTTGCCCCTTCCGGGGGGGCGGCAGAGGCATTCGAGTCTTGTCTCCCGGCCGAAGCTTCAGGGTCTGACCAGTGGGCCCCCCTTCCTCCAGCTTTTCCGGCTGCTCCGTCCTTGTCTTGTGGGGTCGGGGCTTGGGGAGAGGACTCGGCCTCGGGTCCTGTGGTGACGGACCTCGAGGCTGGGGAGGGGCTGACTTGGGGGCCTTGGGCCCCGCTGGACCCCGCCTGGGTTTTTCTTCCCACTGAGCGGGGCTTATTGTTACAAGGAGTGGGGTTTTCTTTCCCCCCCTCTGCGTACGAGTTGGATTTGGTGTCGGCCCCTCCCCGGGTACGGTTCCGTGTTCCCCCGGGTACGTCGGTTCCGTCCTTCCGGAGGTTTTCGGCTTATCGCATCCAACCTGGTGTGGTGCGAGCGGCCTTTGCAGCTTACCTCCTGCGTGACCCGGATTATGCCTCGGAAATGGATCCGTCCACGTTCAGGTTTGGGACTTCGTTCCCTTTCTGGCTCCGTTACGAGGTTCCGGAGTCGTCCTGGCTAGCAGACTGCCCCTTGTTTGGTCTGGATTCCTGGCATTCCTTCTGTCGTTCCCGCACGCTGGAGTGGCGGGAAGCTTCCACGGTGCTTCAGGTTTTCCTGGGGGGTGAACTTGAGTACCTGAATGAGTGCTTGTTTGCCCCTGCCCTTCCCCGCGATGTGGGCGTTATTCAGCTCCATGTGCAGGTTCCCTCCCTTTTGGCGGCGCTCGTGGCGGAGGACTTGCGCGCTCGGGGCCTCTTGTGTTCGGCCTTGCGGTTCTTTTCCCTCCTGGAGCTGTCTTCGGATTGGCTCGTGGAGGATGTGGGGACGCTTGGGTCCGTCCCGGGGTCCGGCACCTTGTCCTCGGCTGCGCGTTCGTCGGCTGCCTTGTTGAAGCTGTTCACGCCGATTTTGCGGGATGCGGTTTCCCTGTTCTATGCTTCCCGTCTTGCGTGTCGGCAGGCGGTGCTGGGTTCCTCCGTGGAATCTGCTTGGGCTCTGGCTCTTAGGCGTTCTTCACCTTTTTGTCCTCTCCTGTTTGGGGAGTCGGCCGTGGCGCAGTTTATTCAGGCTGCGTCGGCGGCTTGTCGTCCGATGTCGGACTTGTTGGTTTTCCGGGGGTCCCGGGGTGGGTCTTCCCGGAAAGGTCGTGCCAGGGCTCGGGGTTCCTCTCGTCGTGGTAGGCCTCTGGTGTCAGGTTTGGGGTTGGCTCCTCCTGCGGACCCTCCCTCGTCTGGTCGGCGCGGTGTTCGCGCTGTGCGGGGTTCTGGGTCTCGTAAGGGTCGCCGGCCCTTTCGCGGTTTGCCCCTTTGACGGGGCGATGGGGGGGCGGCTTGCGCTGTTCGCCCGCGCCTGGTCCCACGATTCGTGGACCTTTCGGGTCGTGTCTCGCGGCCTGCGGTGGCGTTGGGTGGCCCCTCCCCCCTTTGGGGGGTCGGGGCTGGCGGGGCAGGCTTCTTCCCCTGCGCTCTGTCGAGTCGTCTTGGAGTGGGTGCGCTTGGGCGTCGTCGAAACGACGTCGTCCCTCAGATGGGTTTCCCGTCTGTTTCCGGTTCCGAAACGGGACTGCGCGGACCTGCGGTTCATTCTGGACTTGTCCCGTCTGAACCCCTGGGTTCATTGCCCCTCCTTTCGGATGACTACGCTGTCTCAGGTTCGGCTCCTCTTGGAGCCGGGTGCTTCGATGGTGTCCCTGGACCTCCGGGACGCTTATTGGCATGTCCCGATTCATCCGCGGTTCAGGGACTGGCTCGGTTTTGTAGTGGGGCGTCTGAGTTACCGCTTTCGTTGTCTCCCGTTCGGGTTGAACCTGGCACCTCGCGTGTTCACACACCTTACACGGGTTGTGGTGGCTCGTTTGCGTCTCCTAGGTGTTCGGGTGTTGGCCTACCTCGACGACTGGCTGGTTTGGGCTCCCAGCCAGTCAGCTTGCTTGCTAGCCAGGGATTTGGTTCTTTCCCAGCTCGCCGGGTTCGGGTTCTTGGTGAACTGGAGGAAGTCCCATCTGGTTTCCTCTCAGGTTCGGACTTGGCTGGGTCTCGTGTGGGACTCTCGGACCGCCTCCTTGTCTCTCCCTCCGGAGTCTCTCCTGCGGCTGCGGTCCCGCCTTCGTCTGTTTCTGGAGGGCCCTCGGGTCACCCGGCGGTTGCTCGAGGGGCTGTGCGGGAGCCTGAACTTCGCGATGGTGGTCTACCCGCCGGGTCGGGTTTGGCTTCGACGGCTGTTCTGGTTCCTTCGGGGTTCCCCCTTCCGCCTCTCTCGCGATCGCAGAGTTCGACCCCCGGGGGACTTGCGTCGGTTGCTGCGTCACCGGCTTCCTCTTCGGGTTTTTCGGGGTTCAGTGCCTTGGCGCCTACCCGAGCCCTCGCTCGATGTGTACACGGATGCGTCGTCTCTCGGCTGGGGTTTTGTGACCAGTGCTCACCAGGCCGGCCAGGGGCGTTGGGATCCGTCCTTCCGTCGAGCTCACAGTACGGTGCGGGAGTTCGCGGCAGTGTGGTTTGCTCTGGGGAGGATTCGGGTGGCCCGCGGATCGACGATTCGGCTCCATTCGGACTGCTCTCCGGTGGTTCATTGCCTGAACCGCGGGGGTTCGATGCGGTCCTTGTCTCTTTGGGGTTGGTCGCTTCGGGTGACTCGTCTGCTGAGTTCTCGGGGTTTGGCTCTCCTGGCGGTTCACGTACGGGGCGTGTCCAACGTCTTGGCCGACGCCTTGTCTCGCTTCGTTCCCCTCTCCACGGAGTGGACGGTCGACGACGAGTCCTTCCGTTGGCTTTGCCAGACGTTCGGGCGCCCCGAGGTGGACCTCTTCGCGTCGGCGTGGTCGCGGCGTCTTCCCGTTTATGCGGCGCCCTTCCCCGATTGCGAGGCCGTCGGGGTCGATGCCTTTCGGCTCGACTGGTCGAGGTGGGGGTTCCTGTACCTCTTTCCCCCGGTTCGGCTGTTGCTCCAGGTCCTGACTCGCTTAGAGACTTACCGGGGGAGAGTTGTCCTTCTGGCCCCTTGGTGGCCGGCCCAGCCTTGGTTTCAGGCGCTGGTTGCTCGGTGTCCGAACCCGAGGGTTTTCCCGCGGCTCCGCCTCTTTCAGCAGATCGGGCCGGTACGTCACGTAGCTGGTTCGATCTTCTCCTCGAGTCTTCGCGTATGGTTTTTTTGACTCGAGTCTATCATCATCTCTATGGTGATCAGGTGGCCTCCTTGTTGGTGTCCCACCTGAGGGCTTCTTCTCGGCGGCAGTATGAAGTTTCCTGGCGGTCCTTCCGTTTCTTTTTGCGTCTTCGTCGTGTTAGCTCCTTGTCTGTTCGGGTGGTCTTGTCCTTCCTCTCGTGGTTGTTTCAGGACCGTCATCTTATGCCTAACACTGTTGCTTCGTATCGTGCGGCGCTGGCGGAGCCGCTTCAGCTTGCTTTCGGTATCGATGTTACGTCTGCGCCGTTTCGCAAGCTGTCTCGTGCATTGTTTCACCTCCGGCCTGCTCATGCGTCGCCTGAGCCGTCCTGGTCTTTGGACAGAGTGCTCGCTTTCCTTTCATCTCCTCGTTTCGTTGTGGCCCCTTCGGTCCAGGATTGTTTTTCCAAGGCACTTTTCTTGTTGGCTTTGGCCTCTGGGGGTCGGGTAGGGGAGCTTCATGCTCTCCTCCGGCGCAGGGGGTTTCTGCTCTTTTGGTCGTGGTGATAGTTTTGTTCGTTTGCAGCCGTCTCCTTCTTTTCTGGCGAAGAATGAGACTGCTGCGTTCCGGAGGGGTCCATGGGTGGTTGATGCTTGGTTGGTCAGGCCGGGGGTGCATCATGTTTTGTGTCCGGTTGCGGCGCTTCGCCGTTATTTGCGCGCCACAGCTTCTGTGTCCGGGGACGCGCTGTGGGTTGATCCGGTTTCCCTTCTTCCCTGTTCGCGGGTTCGGGTCTCTCAGGTCGTCCGCAGGGTTATTAGGTCTAGCCAGCCTGCGGTCTATCCCTGTGCCCATGACGTTCGTAAGTTCGCGGCTCTTGCTGCCGTCTTTGGGAATATGTCTTGGTCTGATATTCGAGCGCGGGGATTTTGGCGGTCGAACAGGGTCCTGGCTGCTCGTTACCTTGTGAATGTCCCTGGCCCTCGTCGGGCCTGTGTTGCTTTGGGTCGGTGGTTGCAGCCAGTTGTCTCGGCTTCGAGTTGAGGGGTGAGCGACGACCGCCTCCCGGGTAAGTCCCTCTTTTTCTGTCTGTGGGTAGTTAGCTCCGGGGAGCCGACGGGGCTCCCCCCAGAAAACCAGCGTTGAATGTAATGAAACGCCATTTTCTGGGTGAGTCCTGGAGGCTCCCCGGCATCCCTCCCTCCCTCCGGTCGGCGGTTTTTCGCGTTTTTGACATCCAGCCTCAAGAACTGAGGTGTGGGTAGCCGGCGCGGGGGGTCTGGGGCTCCCCCTTCCCCCTCCCGGGGAGGGGGGAGCTGCGCAGACAGCGGCGCGGCAGTGTGTGACGTCACACTAATTTGCTTGTTTTCGGTTGGGGAGTTCTATCCACTAGTTCGGTATTAGGTAGCAATTTTAACCAGAATAGGGGTTTGTTTTGGGGCGCTTACCTTTCTGGGTGCCTGTTCCGGTCGATGGCAGACATAGAATGCTTCCAACTACACGGGGGCTTCTATAGGCCATTGCTCCCCTTGCCTCTCTGAGGGGGCCCGGTTCTGGCCGTGGTCCCCGGTAGGCCTAAGAACTCCATACACATGACTGATGCCAAAGTCTGACATTAGCATATCAGCCTGGGATAGCTCCGGGGAGCCTCCGGGACTCACGCAGAAAATGGCGTTTCATTACATTCAACGCTGGTTTTTTGGCGATTATTTAAAGAGGATGACGCAATGCTGCGTCATGCCCGGGCGAAAGTGTTAAGTAATAATTGTAAATAAGAAGCAATAAGATGCTTATCTTAACATACTAAGAAGGTTAGGTGAAGTCAGTGTTTTCTATGAAGCTTTTCAAGGTAAACTAAAATATTCACAATCAATTAGTATGTCACATATGCACTTATTAAATAAGCCAATATTGACTATAAGCAAGTGCGAGAACGGGTTGCGTTTCGGCACCAGAAACAGGTGGGAAACCTACCTGAGGGACAGGGTCGTTTCGACCACACCCAAGTGCACCCACTCCAAGATGACTTGAAGAGCAGGAAAAGCATGCCCTGCTAGCCCCGAACCCCCGAAAGGAGAACAAGCCACCCAACGCCACCACAGGCCGGATGACACGACCGAAAAGGCCCACAAATCATGATACCAAGTGTGGGCAAACAGAGCGAGCTTCCCCTCCCCCCCCATCGCCCCATCATTGGGGCGAACCGCAAAAGGGCCGACGACCATTACGAGAAACCAAGCGCCATACAGGGCGATCACCACACCGACCAGACAATGCCGGCACCGAAGGCAATGTCGGCTCAGAAACTGGCACCAATAGCTCACATCAACCAGCAGAACCCTGAACCCTGGCACATCCCCTCCGAGACTGTCAAGAATGACCACCCTGGAGAACCAACAAGTCCAACATAGGACGACAACTAGAGAAAGCCGCTTGCAGAAACTGCGAGACCGCAGCCTCTGCAAACACCAATGGACAAAATGGAGATGAAAACCTAAGAGCCAAGGCCCAAGCAGATTCCACAGAGAGGGCGAGCACAGCCTGACAGCACGCGAGGCAAGAAACAAAAAACAGAGACACTGCCTGTTTCAGGATAGGTGAAAAAAGCTTCAACAGTACACCCGACGCCCTAGCTGCCGAAGTCAGCACCCCAGACGAAGGCCCGGCACTCAATGCCTCCACATTCTTCTCAAGCCAGGCAGAAGACTGCTTGAGAAGGGGAAAAGAAAAGTAAGACCGAAGCCAAATGCCCACGGGTGCGCAAATCCTCCGCAACCAATGATGCAGAAAGAGAAGGAACCTGCACGTGAAGCTGTAAAAAGTCAACATTCCGAGAAAGCACGGGGGCGTGCAACCACGCATTAAGGCGCTCAAACTCGGCCCCCGGGTAAACCTGCAGAACTGTAGAAGTTTCACGCCAATCAAGTGTGCGGGTCGACAGAACCCATGCCCCGCCCCCAACGAAAATAATGGGCAGTCTGCCAGCCAGGAAGACTCCAGAACCTCCAAACGCACCCACATCCGGGAAGAAGAACCGAACTCAAAAAGAGTTTGAAAAAGAAAAGATCCATAACAGAGGCATAAACCAGGTCTCACAAGAGGTATGCAGCAAGAGCCTCCCGAACCTCCTTCGCAGAGATACGAGAAGTAGAAAACCTCTGGAAAGACAGAGCCGAGGTACCTAAAGGGGCCCGGAACCGAACCCGGGGAGGTGCCGAACCCAAATCATACTCATACAGGGAAGAGGGGTAAGAAAAACCCCTCCCCCTGCAACAATAAACCCCACAAGGAAGGTAAAAGCATCCAAGCGTGGTCAAAGGGGACCCAAGGCCCCCAGGTCGACTCCTCCCTAGCCCTGAGATCCCCCAAGTCAGAACCCGGGGCAGAGTCGTCCTCCAAACTCTCTACCCCTGAAGAAAAGGCAGAGTCCAGGGTAAAGGCAGACAAGAAGGGGGCCTGCTGGTGGGACCCAGAAGCCTCAGCAGGAGGAACCGGCTCAAATGTCTCCGTCTCTGACCCAAATGGAGCACCCCAAAAGCCAACTAAGTCCTGTGTCGAATCCGAAACCCTCAGACGTTTGGGAGCCGGACACAGGGGGGGAAGGTGGAGGATGAACAACAGGGAAAGGACCAGGGAGCGCGGACGGAACCAAAACCGAAGTGACTAACGCCCCCAGGTCCGGGTCCCTAAAACCAAAGTGGGACAGCCGCGGGGCAGCAGCGAGGCATCCGAGTGGGAAACCAACCAAACGCGCTGCAGTAATCTAAGCTGAACATGCAACGCGGATGCTGCTTGTACCCTAACAGCAACATCATCAGAATAAAACTGGAGTTCAAGCAGAAAACATGACTCGCAAGACTCCAAGTCAAAGGTGATGTTGACCCAACATGCAGCATGACAGAGGCAAAACAGGTGACAGGTCACCCTGAGACAAGGGTACACAGCAACCTTCAAACCCGCACAAGGCAGGCTGGAACTCCGGAGGCATCCATGGGTCCACCATGCCCCGACAGGGTTTTCCAGGGCCCGTAGGGTAACAACTACGGGAAGCCCGGGCAAGGTATTGCTAACCGGTTAAACACCCAAACTAACAATGGGTAGATGACAACACTGAAACCCCTGCGACTTGTACAAGTATGGGAGCTTAGCAGAGGGCCACCAAAACAGTATCAGGGAACTATTGTCCCAGATACAATAGTTCATAGTTACAACTAGGCAGACCCCTACCATGCAAACAAAAACAAAACAAAAGAAAAAACCCACAAAAGTACACCTTTCCCAGAAGCAACAGGAACCGGTCGCCACGTAGGTGGCAGGTAGCACAACACCTTGAATCCCTAACCAGCACAACACCACTCCCTACCCAAGGCGAAACAAGGGCCCCCAAGCCCCAACTGGCTCCAAGGGCGAGGCAAATGCCGAGCAGCAAGAACTCCTACAGGAGCGGTTCCCAAACGCCCCAGGGTAGATAACCCTGGCACGCAGGGGCAGTACTCACAGGACACTTAGGGAAGGAAGCCCCTAAGCGCATGCAACCCCAGCACTGATGTGGTACTCCTGGCCACCATACATCACAACAAGACAGTAGAGAACGCCACACAGCCAAACACCCCCCAGGAATTTGAAGCCAGAGAAGCATCTGTCCCGGTTGACATTAGCTTACGAATTGGAGTGATAGGCAGCCGGCGCGGTGAGGTCCAGAGGGCCCCCCTCCCTATCTCAGGGAGGGGAGGACTACGCAGACGAGCGGCGCGGCAGTAAAGTGTGATGTTTGCTTTTTGGCTTGTTTCCTTGGGATTGTAGGAAGTTTCTACCTCTCTGTTTGGTTTTTTGTTTTAGTTTCTTACCATGTGGGGTTTGTTTTAATATGCCTACCTTTCTGGGTGCCTAACCCAGTCGATGGCAGATAAGGAAAAAAAAACCAACCACAGGGGGGTTTTCCAGGGCCATTGCTCCCTGAAACCTCTTTGAAGGGCCCAGGTTCCGGCTTTGGTCCCTGGTAGGTCTGAACTCCATCGCCAATGTCCCGGTCTAATGTAAAAGTACATTAGCCCAATAAACTCCAGGGAAAAACTTCCCACAGAAAAATCATGGTGGTGTTTGAGTCAGATGAAGACAAAAGACAAGGAACCAATTCGTGAGGTCAAGCAACACTGGAACGTTACCAAAAATACTCAATTAAGGAAGCAAATTTACAACTGGGCTGAAGTTTGGGATGAAGTTAAAGAGTCTACATTAAGAAATTGTTGGAAAAAACTCCTGTTGCTTAATCATGCTGATGAAGAAATGAATTTTGAAGGATTTTCAAATGAAATTTATCAAGAACTATGTGACGCTGGTGAGGTGGAGGTGACGCTGAACTCAAGATAATTCAAGATGTGGAGGAGTGGTTAGATATTGATGCAGTCGATCCACCCATTGGTTATTTAACAGATGATGAGATTATACAAAATGTTACCGGCACTGTTGACGACGACGGAGAGGAAGATGAGGATGAGCATGATAGCAGGTTACAATCTGCTACGTGTGCTGATGCATTGTTACATGTTGAAAAACTCCTTGATATTGTTTTGCAATCTAACAGTCCAGACCCACCAGGCACTTTAGGCACTTTTTATCAAAATTTAAGGATGATGAAAGATATTTGTCTCAAGGTATGACAAAAAGGAAGGAAACACATGAAAATGAGTCAATATTTCAAGAACTAGTAGCAGAAAATCAACCAGCACAGCCGTACCCAGCACGAGCCTAGTTGTACCCAGCACCAGCACAGCCACAACAGCCAGCACCAGCTCAGAAGCAGCTGAAGTAAAGACAGCAGCAGCGAGCACCAGCAAAGCTGATGCAAACATCTAAGAACATCGTGTGTGGAGTGTATAGTTAGAACAAGTACAAGTTAGAATGAAGTACATAGTGCAAGTGTTAAAATGTAGGTTGCAGTAATTTTAGTGTACAATAGTTTTCATAAACTGTATTGTAGTACTCAACATACAGCAGAACTACTTAATCAATACAGTGCTAACGGCATAATACACTACAGTACGTACTTGCTGTACAGCTTTCACAACTCTATGAGACTTCAAGATGGACATAACTCCAACGATAAAATAAATAACAAATGAAACAGTATTTTTTAGTATGGAAGTAATATATAGGTACAGTACATAATATGATAATGCATTTTTATTGCGAACAAGAAAAAAAGACATTGATGCAAACGCCTCCTGAAGGTTACCTCTTGCAACGAATCCAATCCTGCAACGAAATGGGATTGGTCCCATATAATGCGTTGAATCGAGGTTGTACTGTACTGTACACTCATTATATAACAAAATATGGCTAAAAAAAACAAATTACTAGTCTAACCAGATTCTCATAAAATTAGGTAAATATTTCTGACACAAAATATTTTTCACAGTATTATCTCATAATAAATATACAGTAATGTGTTTATCAAAAACTGACCCCAGTCGTGCTGTTGTATGCATATTGCATCTCTGCACTTCAATCAATAATTATATGCATCCCAAGTTGTCACACACATCAATGACTTAGATAAGAATATTACATCCACATCATTAAATTTGCAGATGATACTATGATATATGGTAAAACAGGAAAAGAGAGAGAATGAAATTGAGGCTATATAGGCTATATCCATATGAACTCCTCAATTGGTTGGAAGACTGGCAAATACTTTTAATATAAAAAATACAAGACCTTGCATGTGGGAAATAACAATGCATATCACAACTACCAAACCAACAACATTACTCTGCAGCAGATTGATAAAGAAAAAGAAAAGGACCTTGGAGTGAGAAGCCGAGAAGCCACCAATCACTGAAAGTTGCACAAGTGGGAGCAATAGCCATCCCCCCTCCGTCCCAACAGAAGTGTTGAATGTAATGAAACTCCATTTTCTGGGTGAAACCCAGAGGCTCCCCGGAGCTTACTAGGCTGATATGCTAATGTCAGACTTTGGCCTCAGTCATGAGTATGGAATTCTGTGGGCCTACCAGGGACCACAATCCAGAACCTGGCCCCCTCAAAGAAGCCTGGGGAGCAATGGCCTATAGAAAACCCCCTGTAGTTGAAGGCATTCTATGTCTGCCATCGACCGGGTCAGGCACCCACAAAGGTAAGTATTCCAAAACAAACCCCTATTCTGGTGAAATTATTGCTACCAAAAGCCAAACAAGTGAATAGAACTCCCCTAAAAGAAACTAGCAAATGATTGTGACGTCACACGCCGCAGTCTGCTCAGCTCCCCCCTCCCTGGTAGGAGGAAGGGGGAGCCCCAGACTCCTCACGCCGGCTATCCACCCGTCAGTTCTGAGGCTGGATGTCAAAACACAAAAAAAAAACGCTGACCGAGGGAAGGGAGGGATGCCGGGGAGCATCCGGGTCTCACTCATAAAATGGCGTTTCATTACATTTAACGCTGGTTTTCTGGGGGGAGCCCCGTTGGCTCCCCAGAGCTAATTTGCTGGAGATACGATGCTACAGTGCGTCCATATCCGGGACCACCTCCACTCCCAAAGGAACGAATTGTACATACAGTATTTGTCCCTTTGAGACTACAGGAGTAGATTTCACAGGAGCACTAACACTAACAGGCACCAAGGACAAAAAACCAGTAAAGGGATATATCTGTCTTTTCACTTGTGCCACAACAAGGGCAGTCCATCTAGAAGTGACTCCCGATATGAGTGCCGAGGCATTCTTACAGGCTTTCCACAGGTTTGCTTCATGTAGATCCTGTCCTAAGTTAAGATCTTAGACAATGGGTCCAACTTAGTTGCAGGAGAAGCCTGTCTGAGGAAAATCTGGACACACCCAAAGGTGTGCATGGCCCTAAATCAACGGCAGTGCCACTGGAAATTCATATCACCCAGAGCACCATGGCACAGAGGCTTCTATGAATGCATAATTGGTACGGTGAGACGTTCTCTACGGAAAACCCTACACCGCCAAAAGATTGACCTACAGGAGCGCCAAACCGTCGCCATAGAGATAGACGCTCGAGTTAATAACCGACCACTTACCTACCTCTCTGATGATGTTTTGCAGCGCGAACCATTTAAGTCCAGCTCATCTGATGTATGGGAGACCTCTCAGAACCCTAGTGTCCCTTACGGACAAGGAACCAGAGGATCCTTCATATGTCAGAGAGAGTGATTTGATTCAACGTTTCAAACATCTATCGTGGGTGATAAGTTGGTGGAATGACATATGGACTCGAGAATACCTTACTGCTCTGAGGGAGTATCATTACAGGGCAAATAACCCCTACAATAGAATTAACTTGAACCCTGGTCACATAGTTCTGGTGGACAGCGATAGGCCATGCTCAGAGTGCCCTATAGTCCAAATCATCTCTGTTCATCCAGACAGTCAGGAAATCTTAAGAATAGTGAAAGTAAAATGCCAAGGCAACACTACTCTCAAAACATTAGAGAAATTAGTTCCTTTAGAACTGGCAGGAAAAGAAAACGTTCAACGACTTCCAGCACCCAAAGAGCCAGTAAGGGACGTCCGTCCCGAGCGGTCTGCTGCACAACGAAGTAAACTCAAATTAAAGCAACACTATAATTCTGAAGGAGAGGAATAAAGTGTTCGCAGTCCTTACTCCGACCCGTTTCCCCCCCCCCCCCCCCCCGGAATTATGTCGGAAATCCGACACACATAATAACTAAGTTTCCCATGATAGGAAAAGAGAATGGGTGATTCTGTGACGTCATCGATGCCACGTATTTATATCAACTCTAATTTCTTTTAAACGACAGTCTAGTGTTTAAACTTAATAAAAAAGTGTTCACTAGGACTGAATATAATTTCCAACAACAAGAAGTACAGCTTGACTCCCTTGCTACTGTTAAATAAAATCAGAAGTAGAACCAAAACATTGGAACAAGGAGGGAGGCAGCGGCCCCACAGAATCATAACAACATGAAACGAGTGCTCCTGAGAGTTGTGACACGAGTCTCGCATGACAGACATCATTCTTTGTCCTAAGGGAACTACAACAGCAACACCTCTACCAGATTAGGAGCACTTGAGTATCCGACTGCTTTATAATTTATACGATTGGTACATCAAGTAGCATAGATTAAGTAGCCGATTATGAGAGAGCTTAGAGCTCAAATCAAGTATGTACTCAGCACTATACATCTCCTCTTATTCATGTCATACCTGTACCCTATATGTTAATGTACAATACTAATGTTAAACATCCCAAACAGGCAATTACAAGGGAAGTTACTGAAGCAGGAAGCTGGCCCCCAATATAATAGTGATTTTACTCTGTTGTACACCAACCTTGCAGGCATCCGGATAGCTGCCATTACGTGGCACTCTGAGGCACAGGGCCACACCCTTATCTGAAGTAACAACATAGTCAGCCTAATTGGGCCATTACAACCACTGAGCTAAGGCTTATTTATTTTATACTGTAGATAGATTAACTATAAGTATAATTTCTGTAGATTAGACCACCATATGTGGCATGATTTATAATTTACATATTAAAGACTAGGTAAACAATTTGTGGTTTATGAAGGATCCACTTCAAAGTGGGTTAAGCCACAAATTGTCCCCCCAACTGTGTGTGATAAGTTCTAGCAGCTGAATCAGAATATACAGTCCACTAACTCAGTACTAACTAAGAACTAACTCAGAAGAAAAATAATATAATATTAACCCTTAAACTGCGCAACGCGCCTGCAGGCTCACGTCTGGTTTGCGCAACGCGCCTCCGGGTATTTGTATTTTTCACGTTCCATTCAAAACTCCCGCGGCTACATGGGGTTCACATCAGCTTCCTCAGGGCTCTTGTAAACAGACGCCATCTTTAAAAAAAATCGTGGTCCACATTCCCGGGTGTGGGAGCCTCAGTAGTGTGTGAGCAACCAAGGCTGGCGCTCGCAGCATGAGCGCACAGCACTGCTGTTCAGCATGTGACCACAGCATCGCCTAATAATGCCAAAATATATATATAACTTGTATTATTTAGCTATGATAGTGTTATATTAGAGCCTGAGTGTGATAATGACTGGGTACAATGTTCAAATATCAGTGATTCAATGCTGTTCACGATGTTCACAGCGCTAGCCACAGCACCACAGCATTATTTCGTTCATCTAGGAATCTTCAAATGATTTCTAAGGTTCCTTTTCAAAATAAACGTGTGGTCAATTATTCATTTACAGGAATTAGTGACCAGGATTGTGATAATAGCAGGATTGTGGTTATAATTAGCGTTGTGCGTAGTATTGTGGAAGGAGGAATTTTGATGAGGGAGGGCGAGAATTGAGGTAGCCTCATTGTGTGTGTGTGGCTGCCACTCTTGTTTTGCTCACCATACTAGCTTATTGGTTCGCTATGGGCAACACATATGTACATGGGTATATATAGTGTGTGTATATAGTGTAAGAACAGCAACAGGAGAATGTTGAGAGGAGCTATTTCGGTGAGGGAGGTGACGTAATCGTAGCGTCGTCTGCTGTGTGATTTTTCATGCAGTGTATGGTGGCCACTGTACTGTTTGGACACAATACCGGCTTACTTGCATAGTTCTGGTAAATAAAACATGTAGATAGGTATATAGAACATGTGTAATAAGAACTATAATAATATGGTGGGAGGAACAATGTTGGCGAGTAAGATGTTGGAGTGAGGGAGACTGGCTGGGTGTGGCTGCTCTCACTCGAGGTGTTCTGAATGTGTTCATGGTCAAATGCTCCTATTGGCCCATACGAGGCAGCTGCTATTGGCCCATACGAGGCAGCTGCTATTGGCCCATACGAGGCAGCTGCTATTGGCCCATACAAGGCAGCTGCTATTGGCCCATACAAGGCAGCTGCTATTTGGCCCATACGCGGCAGCTGCTATTTGGCCCATACGAGGCAGCTGCTATTGGCCCATACGAGGCAGCTGCTATTGGCCCATACGAGGCAGCTGCTATTGGCCCATACGAGGCAACTGCTATTGGCCAATACGAGGCAGCTGCTATTGGCCCATACGAGGCAGCTGCTATTGGCCCATACGGGGCAGCTGCTATTGGCCCATACGGGGCAGCTGCTATTGGCCCATACGGGGCAGCTGCTATTGGCCCATACGAGGCAGCTGCTATTGGCCCATACGAGGCAGCTGCTATTGGCCCATACGAGGCAGCTGCTGTTGGCCCATACGGGGCAGATGCTGTTGGCCCATACGAGGCAGCTGATATTGGCCCATACGAGGCAGCTGCTATTGGCCCATATGAAACAGCTGCTACGCGGTGTTCTGAATGTGTTGATGGTGAATGTATATAGTGTGTGACAGTGTATAGTGTGTAAATAGATTGTATATATACACAAATTAGCATGATACATAGTAAATATGTGCTGCATATGTGCGCACAAGTTTCATGCACGTAACACAGTGTCTACGGACAGTACGGATGTTGTACTGCGATATTATAGTGTACGTGTGTATTATACATTGGATTGGCACATAAAAACAATGAAAATGTATTTGGAAAGGTGCGCAAAAAATGAACGAAAATATATTCGCGGCAACTCGTGCACCCCGCCCCGAGCGCCCCACCGCCCCCGAGAGCTTACGGCACGGGCGCACGGGGAATGATGACGTCACGCCCCAACTTCCGGACCCCATAGCAGCCAAAGTAAGTACAATTTCGACTTTTTTTTTACATACCCATACTGAGGGAAGGGTTTTTGACACTTTAAAAAGAAAAAAGAATTTTTTCCAGAGAATTTATTTCCTGCGCACTGCGGGGGTGTCACATTTGGAGGCAACGCAGTTAAGGGGTTAAAGTCAATTAAAAAAATAAAATACTGTAAAGTAAATATTTAATATTCATAAAAAGAAAAAGAATAAAACCTGCTAGGATTTTCCCACAACAATAGCCAGGGTGAACTGGAGCAAAGTTACATACAAAGAACAAATATCACACGACTCTAGGTCAAAGAAACATCAACCCGACAGGCAGCATCGCAGGGGCACAACGGGTAACTGTCACCCTGAGAGCAACCAGCAACCTCGCACAAAGCGACAGAGGACTCAGGGGTCACATTCATCGGACCATATAGCCCCCGCGGGGTTTCCCAGGGCCCTTAGCCTTGGTAACACACTAGGGGAAGCCCAGGCAGGGTACTGCAAACTGGTGCCCAAAACTACCGAGCAAACTTCTAAAGCTGAACCCCCAGGACATGTCCATTCACAGGGGCCAAGCAGGGAGTACCACTAAAACTCAAATATAGAAAAAAGGGACCCAAGGAAGCAGGGGGCAACCAAAGCCAACCCCCCCTCCCCCCCACCTGGCAGGAAAACAAAAACAAAAGAAAAACCCCACAAGAAAACAAAGTACCTAGGCGGAACAGAGCCGGACACTATAATAGGTGATAACTAGCTGTGCAGTACCCTGCGCCCCTACCACTGACAAAAACTACCTCCTACCCAGAGGCAAACAAGGGCAACAAGACCCAAGCTGACTCCAAGGGCGGCCAAGTACCGATCAGTAAAAAGCACAGCAGAGGTAGACCCCAAGATGACTTGTGGAAGGTTGTCCCAAGCCCCAAGGGCAGTACTTACTTGGCACCTAGGGAAGGTAACCCTAGGTGCATGCAGCCCAAGTACCGTAGAATATTAACTGAGAAGGCACAGTAACTGAGAACAAAACTGGAGGCAGAGGCACCCAACCAGCCAGTATCACATCAGCCAAGAACTACCAGTTGGATCGCCGGTGTGAGGGGTCTGGAACTCCCCCTTCCCCCTCCCGGGGAGGGGGGGGGGTTGCGCAGCCAGCGGCGTGGCAACGTGATGATGTCATGCTGGTTGCTAGTTTTCATTTGGGGAGTTCTGTCCACTTGTTCAGCTTTCGATAGCAATTTTTCACCAGAATAGGGGTTTGTTTTGGGAGGCCTACCTTTCTGGATGACAGACCCAGTCATTGGCAGACATAGAATGTTTCCAACCACACGGGGGTTTTCTATAGGTCATTGATCTTCGTGCCTCTCTGAGGGGGTCAGGTTCCTGTCTCGTGATCCCTGGTAGGCAAGAACTCCATGCACTTTGACTGATGCCAGAATGCTAATAGTTATATATCAGCCTGGATAGCTCGGGGAGCTGACAGGGCCCCCCCTCCCACCCTCAGAAAGGGTAGTTACCCTTTCACCAGTTACCTCTGGTTCACCCTCATTTGAACTATTGCATCCAAGCATAGGGACCTCATCTTCTGAAAGGACATACATTGGAACCTCGACTTACGAATTTTTTGAGTTACAACCCCAATTTCATCGGATAATTCTACTCGACTTACGACCTTTGCATCGACTTGTAACTTTGTTGATACACATATGGGTCGACGAAGCGACCCATATATGTATCAGGTGACCTGGTGACACGGGCGACCCTGCTTCAGTGTAGCAGACCGCTTGCTTAGTGACAATCGCGCTTTAATTCTTTGTAAAGAATTTCATAGTTTTCCAGCTTTTTAGTTTTCTAAACATTCAGAGACAATTCTATAATGAATGTTCCAACGATGTGTAAATATTTCATTCAAGATTATCTGCTACCAGAAATTTTAGCCAAATATCCCCAGTTTGCTAACTGTAGGTAGTAACTAAGTGACTGTAACCTATCCACTGCTGCCCACTGGATGGCGGGCGGGGGGTGCAGGACAAACATATCAATTGTGACACTAGCTCTCCACATATGTCAGTTGCTTAACCACTGTGCTGCGCCAACCGAGAAATCTCGTTCTGAGAGTTGTACTTTTTTTTTTAATTAGGCTATATTTAAATGTTTTTTAATGTTTTCATCACTCTTTGTGTTTTGAAATGAAAATGGTTGAGTTTGGAAACATTTTGACATTAACTTTACCTGAACATTTATAAAAACAACAAAAATATGTCCTTAACAATTGCACTATGAAGTTTTTGCCAAAAACAGGTGTGCAGTGCAGGGGTTAATTTAGAAACTGTACTTGTGATCGATCTCGAACCCATTGATGATGTGACGACTTATACTGAATTTTGTAACTAGCTCATCAAGATTGTAACTTGCTTAGCTAAATGAATTGTGGGGTTCAGTTCCTGAGCCCATTATGTGCCTCTGTAACCCTTTCCACTACCGCCCACAAGATGGGTATGAGGTGTATAATAAATGAACTAAACTAAACATAAAAGTTATTATTATACACCATGCCATGGGTTCCTCAGTAATTAAGAAGTGTGCAGTATGGGAAGCAATGCAAAGTTTTGTTGAAACGACTCACCCAAATCAAACTGCAGTAGGCAGTTGCCTTAACCTTTTCAATGATACTGTGATGCCTCCCTACAGATAAATGTTAAAACGTAGGGAAAAAATAAGTCTCTATGGAAAAGTGCTTAGTGAGAGAAACAAGCAGTGAGCCACAACCATGTCCTAGTGGTATGCAGGCAAAACATAGGAGAGAGAGTACCCCAGAGAAGTCATCACTGTCTGATGTGAAATTATGCTACATTGTACCTGTTGATAACCCCTCAAATTTTATTTTAATGTACCTACTAATCTTTGTCAAATTTTCTTACAATGTACCTGTTAAATTTTTTTTCAATTTTGCTAGAAATTACCTACTTAAAATTATCTGTTGGATTAAGAACCTGCCCGAAACACTATGCATGCTAGTGGCTTTACAGGAATGTAAAATCATCAATGCTATGTACTCTCATAAACCCAATGTACCTTCTTGTATAAATAAATAAATGTTATAATGGAAGGGGACTCCCCTTCCAAACAATAACTCCTCTCCGCCTCCCCCCCTCCTCACCGTCTTCCATACACCAACAAGAGTCATTAATAAAGGTGAGCTATAAATTGTACATACTATAATACAAAATGTATGTATATTATGTATGAAATGTATTTTGAAGTTAATATATTTGGGAGTGTGAAATGGATTATTCAATTTACATTATTTCTTATGGGAAAATTCGTTTAGAGAGACCCGTCTCTGAGAACTGATTAAATTCATAAATGGAGGGGGCCACTGTACCTGCTGTGGATGAAATTTCTATACCAGGAGACAAAAACCATCCTAGAACTAAGGTGACTCTCATACCATGAACAGATGAGGACCACAGGGCTAACAACATTGCAAATCACACATGAGAGGGTTGATATCATCAAAACTTTTAAAATACTGAGCAGTTTGGAAGATATTGATCCATATCATTCTTTAAAAAGTCAGATGTAACACAAACAGGGAGCAATGGTTTCAAGCTCAACAAACCACAATGCAGGGCAGAAAATAAGAGATGCTTCCATTGGGTTATAAATCCATGGAACTGCCTACCCGCTGAAGCTGTGAATACCAAAACATTGCTGCAATTCAAAATCCATCTGGAAAAAATCATCAGGACAAATGGAGGTACCTTCGATAAGCCACTGGCTTCCTGTCATTATCGAGGCTACTAGAGAGACAGTGGCCCTCAAGTAAACGAATTCAACTTAATATCATTATGTTAGTCTTAATATTACCAATTATTTATATACAAAATGTACAAATTTTGTGCCCAAAATGGCAGAGATATCTGGGTGCGATCAGTATTGTGTACGATGTCTCATATCCACTGATACCATATTATCACCACCTGAGTCCCAATGACACCATCACCTGAGCCCCACTGACACCATCATCTGAGCCCCACTGACACCACCAACCTGAGGTGGCCTTATTAGCCCCACTGACACCACCACCTGAGCCCTCACTGACACCACCCCCTGAGCCCCCACTGACACCACCACCTGAGCCCCACTGACACCATCTAAGCCTCACTGACACCGTCCCCTGAGCCTCACTGACACCACCCCCTGAGCCCCACTGACACCATCTAAGCCTCACTGACACCGCCCCCTGAGCCTCACTGACACCACCCCCTGAGCCCCCACTGACACCACCCCCTGAGCCCCACTGACACCACCCCCTGAGCCCCACTGACACCATCTAAGCCTCACTGACACCACCCCCTGAGCCTCACTGACACCACCTCCTGAGCCCCCACTGACACCACTCCCTGAGCCCCACTGACACCACCCCCTGAGCCTCACTGACACCACCCCCTGAACCCCCACTGACACCACCACCTGAGCCCCCACTAACACCATCCCCTGAGCCCCCACTGACACCACCCCCTAAGCCCCACTTACACCACCTAAGCCCCCACTTACACCACCCCCTAAGCCCCACTTACACCACCTAAGCCCCCACTTACACCACCCCCTGAGCCCCACTGACACCACCCCCTCAGCCCCACTGACACTACCCCCAGAGCCCCCACTGACACTACCCCCAGAGCCCCCACTGACACTACCCCCAGAGCCCCCACTGACAGCATCTAAGCCTCACTGACACCACCCCGAGCCCCACTTACACCACCCCCTGAGCCCCCACTGACACCACCAAAGCCCCACTGCCACAATCTACATCAGTCTCAAATATAAACATTATAAAAGCCCAATAAACTCAGGTACCTGTACACAACTTGAGTGACGGGATCAGAGAGCCAAAGCCTCCCCCTCGCCAGCACAAGTAGGTGAGTAGCTTCAGCCCGGGACCGGTACACTATCTCCTCTCAGACTCTTGCTCACCTCCACACCTACTCTCCTCCCACTACTGATACACCGGCTTCAATTTTTCTCGTCAACTAACGCCAAGATTGGCAGGTAACTTGATATATTGTAGGTGGTAGAGGAAGGAGAAGAGAATATCTCAGCCATGCAGCTGGTCCGTGTTGTTGTTGTTAGAGCAGCCCGAGTTGGGCTCCTCAACATCACCCCCCCCCCCCCCCCGATAAACTACGTGCCCAACTTGGAATTTACGTTTATATTTATTTTCATATTTATTTATTTATTTATTTATTTATTTATTTATTTATTTATTTATTTATTTATTTATATACAAAACGTACATTGGGTTTATGAAAGTACATAGCATATTAAAAGGCAGCCAGGAGTAGCGAGTGAAGGCAGCCAGTAGAGAGTGAAGGCAGCCAGGAGTAGAGAGAGAAGGCAGCCAGGAGTAGAGAGAGAAGGCAGCTAGGAGTAGAGAGAGAAGGCAGCCAGGAGTAGAGAGAGAAGGCAGCCAGGAGTAGAGAGATAAGGCAGCCAGGAAAAGAGAGAGAAAGCAGTCAGAAGTAAAGAGGGAATTAAGGCAGGTAGGAGTAGAAAGAGGAAGCAGCCAGGAGTAGAGAGTGAAGGCAGCCAGGAGTAGAGAGTGAAGGCAGCCAGGAGTAGAGAGAGAGAGAGAAGGCAGCCAGGAGTAGAGAGATAAGGCAGCCAGGAGTAGAGAGATAAGGCAACCAGGAGAAGAGAGTGAAGGCAGCCAGGAGTAGAGCGTGAAGGCAGCCAGGAGTAGAGAGAGTGAAGGGAGCCAGAAGTAGAGAGTGAAGGCAGCCAGGAGTAAAGAGTGAAGGCAGCCAGGAGTAAAGAGTGAAGGCAGCCAGGAGTAGAGAGAGAAGGCAGTCAGGAGTAGAGAGAGTGAAGGCAGCTAGGAGTAGAGAGTGGAGGCAGCCAGGAGTAGAGAGAGTGAAGGCAGCCAGGAGTAGAGAGTGAAGGCAGCCAGGAGTAGAGAGTGAAGGCAGCCAGGAGTAGAGAGAGAAGGCAGCCAGGAGTAGAGAGAGAGAGAAGGCAGCCAGGAGTAGAGAGAAGGCAGCCAGGAGTAGAGAGATAAGGCAACCAGGAGAAGAGAGTGAAGGCAGCCAGGAGTAGAGAGTGAAGGCAGCCAGGAGTAGAGAGTGAAGGCAGCCAGGAGTAGAGAGAGTGAAGGGAGCCAGAAGTAGAGAGTGAAGGCAGCCAGGAGTAAAGAGTGAAGGCAGCCAGGAGTAAAGAGTGAAGGCAGCCAGGAGTAGAGAGAGAACAGCCAGGAGTAGAGAGAGTGAAGGCAGCTAGGAGTAGAGAGTGAAGGCAGCCAGGAGTAGAGAGAGTGAAGGCAGCCAGGAGTAGAGAGTGAAGGCAGCCAGGAGTAGAGAGTGAAGGCAGCCAGGAGTAGAGAGAGAAGGCAGCCAGGAATAGAGAGAGAAGGCAGCCAGGAGTAGAGAAAGAGAGAAGGCAGCCAGGAGTAGAGAGTGAAGGCAGCTAGGAGTAGAAAGAGAGAGAAGGCAGCCAGGAGTAGAGTGAAGGCAGCCAGGAGTAGAGAGTGAAGACAGCCAGGAGTAGAGTGAAGGCAGCCAGGAGTAGAGAGTGAAGACAGCCAGGAGTAGAGTGAAGGCAGCCAGGAGTAGAGAGAGAAAGCAGCCAGGAGTAGAGAGTGAAGGCAGCTAGGAGTAGAGAGTGAAGACAGCCAGGAGTAGAGAGTGAAGGCAGCCAGGAGTAGAAAGAGAGAGAAGGCAGCCAGGAGTAGAGAGAGAGAGAAGGCAGCCAGGAGTAGAGAGTGAAGACAGCCAGGAGTAGAGTGAAGGCAGCCAGGAGTAGAGAGAGAAAGCAGCCAGGAGTAGAGAGTGAAGGCAGCTAGGAGTAGAGAGTGAAGACAGCCAGGAGTAGAGTGAAGGCAGCCAGGAGTAGAGAGAGAAAGCAGCCAGGAGTAGAGAGAGAGAGAAGGCAGCCAGGAGTAGAGAGTGAAGACAGCCAGGAGTAGAGAGTGAAGGCAGCCAGGAGAAGAGAGAGAAGGCAGCCAGGAGTAGAGAGAGAAGGCAGCCAGGAGAAGAGAGAGAAGGCAGCCAGGAGTAGAGAGAGAGAGAAGGCAGCCAGGAGTAGAGAGTGAAGACAGCCAGGAGTAGAGAGTGAAGGCAGCCAGGAGTAGAGAGTGAAGACAGCCAGGAGTAGAGAGTGAAGGCAGCCAGGAGAAGAGAGAGAAGGCAGCCAGGAGTAGAGAGAGAAGGCAGCCAGTAGTAGAAAGTGAAGGCAGCCAGGAGTAGAGAGAGAAGGCAGCCAGGAGTAGAGAGTGAAGGCAGCCAGGAGTAGAGAGTGAAGGCAGCCAGGAGTATAGAGAGAAGGCAGCCAGGAGTAAAGAGTGAAGGCAGCCAGGAGTAGAGAGAGAAGGCAGCCAAAAGTAGAGAGTGAAGGCAGCCAGAAGTAGAGAGAGAAGGCAGCCAGGAGTAGAGAGTGAAGGCAGCCAGGAGTAGAGAGAGAAGGCAGCCAAGAGTAGAGAGTGAAGGCAGCCAGGAGTAGAACGAGTGAAGGCAGCCAGGAGTAGAGAGAGAGAAGGCAGCCAGGAGTAGAGAGTGAAGGCAGCCAGGAGTAGAGAGAGAAGGCAGCCAGGCGTAGAGAGTAAAGGCAGCCAGGAGTAGAGAGAGTGAAGGCAGCCAGGAGTAGAGAGAGTGAAGGCAGCCAGGCGTAGAGAGAGAGTGAAGGCAGCCAGGAGTAGAGAGAGAAGGCAGCCAGGAGTAGAGAGTGAAGGCAGCCAGGAGTAGAGAGAGAAGGCAGCCAAGAGGAGAGAGTGAAGGCAGCCAGAAGTAGAACGAGTGAAGGCAGCCAGGAGTAGAGAGAGTGAAGGCAGCCAGGAGTAGAGAGTGAAGGCAGCCAGGAGTAGAGAGAGAAGGCAGCCAGGAGTAGAGAGAGTAAAGGAAGCCAGGAGTAGAGAGAGTGAAGGCAGCCAGGAGTAGAGAGAGTGAAGGAAGCCAGGAGTAGAGTGAGTGAAGGCAGCCAGGAGTAGAGTGAGTGAAGGCAGCCAGGAGTAGAGAGAGAAGGCAGCCAGGAGTAGAGAGAGTGAAGGCAGCTAGGAGTAGAGAGAGTGAAGGCAGCCAGGAGTAGAGAGAGAAGGCAGCCAGGAGTAGAACGAGTGAAGGCAGCCAGGAGTAGAGAGAGTGAAAGCAGCCAGGAGTAGAGAGAGTGAAGGCAGCCAGGAGTAGAGAGAGTGAAGGCAGCCAGGAGCAGAGAGAGAGAAGGCAGGCAGGAGTAGAGAGTGAAGGCAGCCAAGAGTAGAGAGAGAAGGCAGCCAGGAGTAGAGAGAGAAGGCAGCCAGGAGTAAAGAGAAAAGGCAACCAGAAGTAGAGAGAGAAGGCAGCCAGGAGTAGAGAGAGAGAGAAGGCAGCAAGAAGTAGAGAGAGAAGGCAGCTAGGAGTAGAGAAAGAAGGCAGCCAGGAGTAGAGAAAGAAGGCAGCCAGGAGTAGAGAGAGAAGGCAGCCAGGAGTAGAGAGAGAGAAGGTAGCCAGGAGTAGAGAGAGAAGGCAGCCAGGAGTAGAGAGAGAAGGCAGCCAGGACTAGAGAGAGAAGGCAGCCAGGAAAGAGAGAGAAAGCAGTCAGAAGTAAAGACGGAAGGCAGGTAGGAGTAGAAAGAGGAAGCAGCCAGGAGAAGAGAGAGAAGGCAGCTTGGAATAGAGAGAGTGAAGGCAGCCAGCTGAGAGACACTCTATTACCCTCTCGTCAATCCTTATCTCAACTATGGTATTTGTGCTCGGGGGTTGTACTACCCAAAATCATTTACGTCCTCTAATTACTCAACACAAAGCTGCTATTAGGGCAATATCTAACTCTGGCCCCAGACATCACTCGGTGCCCCTATTCAAATCTCTGAATATGTTGGATATTAAGTCACTGCACATCCTCTCATGTGTATTAAGTCACTGCACATCCTCTCATATATATATATATATATATATATATATATATATATATATATATATATATATATATATATATATATATATATATATATATATTTATAATGCTTGATGCTTCTATATTGGAGCGGAGTCTTGAAGTGGGTATATATATATACACATATATATATTGGTGTATACTGGCAGCAGGTTTTCTTTCAAACATGTTTCATTGAATATGACCGCATATTCTGTATTTATTATTTTCTGGTTTAGGGCTTCTATCCCTCTAACTATTTTCTTAGCATCAGGGCTTAATTGAAATAGGAGTTCTCCAAAACTCATTTTCATACTTTTAAGGTGAAGAAAAGAAGTGATTTACTATAGAGTGTATTACACTTATTTGTATAATTTGCACGACGTTTCGAACCTCCATGGTTCATTCTCAAGTGAACAGATCTTACAATACTAGTTGATTTTATACCCGCATTAGGTCAGGTGATAATACAATGAAGGTGAAAACATGGGGGGATACATAAGGGATAAACATAGGGGCTGCAGAAGGCTTATTGGCCCATACGAGGCATCTCCTATCCAAACACAAAGATTAATCCAGTGTAATTGGCCTGTTATGTTGGACATTGTCTTCTATGTTGACATCGATATGTTCTTGTCTTGTCCTTACTCTCATGGTGGGTAGAGTAAATAGTAGAGTAAATAATAGGAGTTTCTAAAACTCTTGTAGAAACAAAGACACTCCGTAAGTTAACATCCCTAAACGGTGGACAGCTAAAAATCCCTCGTCCTAAAGATGGCTACTTTAACCTGACTTCTTATGGTCTTACCCAGGACCAACGAGACCTCTTAAATCTTGGTCTAAATTGTCAATTCTTATCTAAACCAAAGATGCATCAAAAACGCCTGGAAATCGAAATGCTTCTGGACGATATCCATAAGCTAGAAGACAACAAAAAAGTCATCACCACTGACACACTTCAAGCTGAGCTACTTGCAGAAGCAGGGAAAAAACGAGGAACATATTCATCTACAATCTTAACCCCACGACTCAAAGAAGCAGCGAAACAACTAAAAAATCTGAAAGACGTAACAATAAGAAAAGCCGACAAAACAGCAGCATATGTATTGATTCCTACCCATGAATATATGAACAAAATTAGCGACATCCTAAGTGACGACTCCAAATTTCAACGAATCACGAGGAACCCCGTAGAAGACCTTAAGCGGAAAGTAAACAAAACAATTACAGCAATCAACGCAAAGAAAGGTAGTGTGCATTTCAATAAACTTCAAGGCGACTATGGCTTAGGAAATGCCTACGGCAATGTTAAGACGCATAAACCAGGTAACCCACTACGCCCTATAATCAGCCAAATACCAACCCCAACTTATCACCTGGCAAAGAAACTCAATGAACTCCTAACTCCATACACTCCAAGTAAGTTTAGTCTACAATCATCAGCAGATTTCCTAGAATTGATCAAATCTACCCAGCCCGATGGAATCATCGCTTCCCTGGACGTTGAATCCCTTTTTACCAACGTCCCAGTCGACACAACCATAGGAATGATACTGGACAGAGTATACAGAGACGAGAGCACCCCCAAATTAGACATACCTGAGCCACACTTGAAAAGTCTTCTCGAAGCATGTACAAAGGAAGCCCCTTTCATCAGTCCACAAGGAGACATGTATTTACAAATAGACGGAGTAGCAATGGGCTCCCCCTTAGGAGTTTTATTTGCTAATTTTTATATGGGAACCATCGAAGATAGGGTCTTCAGTAGCAGACAAAAACCAACTGTATACTGCCGTTATGTAGATGACATATTCGTAATAGTAAAAGACTCAGATGAACTAATTGACCTAAAAAGACACCTAGAGAGAGAGTCAGTACTCCGATTTACACATGAAAATAGTGAAAATAACAGTCTGCCATTCTTGGATGTACTAATAACAAAAACAGGAACCTCTTTAAGCACCAACGTATATACCAAGCCCACCAACATAGGATTATGCCTGAACGGTAGAAGTGAGTGCCCCCAAAGATACAAAGCCAGTGTTCTCAATGCTTATATTCGTCGAGCGCTTACCCACTGCTCTGAATGGAGCAACGTGAGTAGAGAGTTTGAAAGAGTAACTCAGGTATTGGTGAACAACGGATATAGCAACGCGGAAATAAACGCTGCTATAAGAAGACACTTGGACCGTTGGTATAATTCAGAACCTAGAACAGAAACCACAACACCCCCAATAAAATTATATTACAAATCAACCATGCACAGTGAACATATAAAAGAGGAAAGAATAATGAAAGAAATAATCCGTAAAGGAGTAAAAAGCACTACTCCTAACCAAAACATAAACCTGATAATATTCTACAAAACCAAGAAGACTTCCGAACTCCTTATCAAAAACAGCCCGAAGCCGACGGAGAACCCTCTACAGCAGTCAAGCGTTGTATACATGTACACTTGCCCCCACGAAGGATGTAACCTTCAATGTAAGTACATAGGTATGACGT
Organism: Procambarus clarkii; assembly: GCF_040958095.1. Lineage (NCBI taxonomy): Eukaryota > Metazoa > Arthropoda > Malacostraca > Decapoda > Cambaridae > Procambarus > Procambarus clarkii. Next base: position 28,542,861 of record NC_091212.1, read on the forward strand.
CGACCAAGCTGACGAGGCGTTTGACATGCCATCTTCAATCTGGTGCCCCTAGGAATCACAGGAGACAAGCCCATGACATTACTCTAACAAGAGAAATGTTGAACAAGAATACTTGCATAATAGACAAAACCCAAGATTCAAGAAGATTACAAATTCTTGAGGCAATTCACATAAGAATAGAGCGACCTACCATGAACACCCAAATCACGGAACTATTTACTCTACCCACCATGAGAGTAAGGACAAGACAAGAACATATCGATGCCAACATAGAAGACAATGTCCAACATAACAGGCCAATTACACTGGATTAATCTTTGTGTTTAGATAGGAGATGCCTCGTATGGGCCAATAAGCCTTCTGCAGCCCCTATGTTTATCCCTTATGTATCCCCCCATGTTTTCACCTTCATTGTATTATCACCTGACCTAATGCGGGTATAAAATCAACTAGTATTGTAAGATCTGTTCACTTGAGAATGAACCATGGAGGTTCGAAACGTCGTGCAAATTATACAAATAAGTGTAATACACTCTATAGTAAATCACTTCTTTTCTTCACCTTAAAAGTACGAAAATGAGTTTTGGAGAACTCCTATTTCAATTAAGCCCTGATGCTAAGAAAATAGTTAGAGGGATAGAAGCCCTAAACCAGAAAATAATAAATACAGAATATGCGGTCATATTCAATGAAACATACATATATATATATATATATATATATATAACTGAAAACTCACACCCCAGAAGTGACTCGAACCCATACTCCCAGGAGCCACGCAACTGGTATGTACAAGACGCCTTAATCCACTTGACCATCATGACCGGACAAAATGAGGTGATAGCCGAGGCTATTTGAACCACCCCACCGCCGGCACTCGGATAGTAATCTTGGGCATAGCATTTTACCAAATCACCTCATTCTTTGGGGCACACGTGAGGAACACAAATGCGAACAAGCCTGAATGGTCCCCAGGACAATATGCAACTGAAAACTCACACCCCAGAAGTGACTCGAACCCATACTCCCAGGAGCCACGCAACTGGTATGTACAAGACGCCTTAATCCACTTGACCATCATGACCGGACAAAATGAGGTGATAGCCGAGGCTATTTGAACCACCCCACCGCCGGCACTCGGATAGTAATCTTGGGCATAGCATTTTACCAAATCACCTCATTCTTTGGGGCACACGTGAGGAACACAAATGCGAACAAGCCTGAATGGTCCCCAGGACAATATGCAACTGAAAACTCACACCCCAGAAGTGACTCGAACCCATACTCCCAGGAGCCACGCAACTGGTATGTACAAGACGCCTTAATCCACTTGACCATCATGACCGGACAAAATGAGGTGATAGCCGAGGCTATTTGAACCACCCCACCGCCGGCACTCGGATAGTAATCTTGGGCATAGCATTTTACCAAATCACCTCATTCTTTGGGGCACACGTGAGGAACACAAATGCGAACAAGCCTGAATGGTCCCCAGGACAATATGCAACTGAAAACTCACACCCCAGAAGTGACTCGAACCCATACTCCCAGGAGCCACGCAACTGGTATGTACAAGACGCCTTAATCCACTTGACCATCATGACCGGACAAAATGAGGTGATAGCCGAGGCTATTTGAACCACCCCACCGCCGGCACTCGGATAGTAATCTTGGGCATAGCATTTTACCAAATCACCTCATTCTTTGGGGCACACGTGAGGAACACAAATGCGAACAAGCCTGAATGGTCCCCAGGACAATATGCAACTGAAAACTCACACCCCAGAAGTGACTCGAACCCATACTCCCAGGAGCCACGCAACTGGTATGTACAAGACGCCTTAATCCACTTGACCATCATGACCGGACAAAATGAGGTGATAGCCGAGGCTATTTGAACCACCCCACCGCCGGCACTCGGATAGTAATCTTGGGCATAGCATTTTACCAAATCACCTCATTCTTTGGGGCACACGTGAGGAACACAAATGCGAACAAGCCTGAATGGTCCCCAGGACAATATGCAACTGAAAACTCACACCCCAGAAGTGACTCGAACCCATACTCCCAGGAGCCACGCAACTGGTATGTACAAGATGCCTTAATCCACTTGACCATCATGACCGGACAAAATGAGGTGATAGCCGAGGCTATTTGAACCACCCCACCGCCGGCACTCGGATAGTAATCTTGGGCATAGCATTTTACCAAATCACCTCATTCTTTGGGGCACACGTGAGGAACACAAATGCGAACAAGCCTGAATGGTCCCCAGGACAATATGCAACTGAAAACTCACACCCCAGAAGTGACTCGAACCCATACTCCCAGGAGCCACGCAACTGGTATGTACAAGACGCCTTAATCCACTTGACCATCATGACCGGACAAAATGAGGTGATAGCCGAGGCTATTTGAACCACCCCACCGCCGGCACTCGGATAGTAATCTTGGGCATAGCATTTTACCAAATAAAAGGTATATATATATATATATATATATATATATATATATATATATACCTTTTATACCAAAGTACCTTTTATATATATATATATATATATATATATATATATATATATATACATATATATATATATATATATATATATATATATATATATATATATATACATATATATATATATATATATATATATATATATATATATATATATATATATATATATATATATATATATATATATATAAATAAATATATATATATATATAAATGCCAATCTTGACTTTAAAACCTTCATTGAAGGAGGTTGTAACAGAACCCTTGAGCACCACACCAAAAACAAATATCTTTTTGATATTCCAAGAGTACGACTTAATCAAATTAGATGTGAGAGAGTGTTTCTCAAGATTCTCCCATAGCTGACTTGAATGGCTCATTGCAGTGCACAGTGCACCGATCTTGTGCACAAGGTCTGTTAACCCTGGATAGTGACCTAGCATGTTGGGTATCTCCAGAATGCCCACTTAATCAGGAACACTTTTATAATATGGAGGCCGCCGTATGTCCAGGCAGGAAGTAGATACAGGGAATTAAGCATACTTGCCACCAAGGGTCAGTGAGTACATTGGCCGGTGAAGAGAGAGAGAGGGGGGAGACGCCAGCGACTGTCTGACCTCGGGGGTCAACTGGCGCGATGGTGAATAACAGCTATGACGTGTTCGTGACGTGTTCATGACATCACCTCTCCTACTGCTCATCGAACGAACTAATATGATTGGTTCCCGCCCATTTGCTGCAATGCTATTGGTCAAATTGTAATCCCCTTGTGTGTGCCCCACAAGATGCCCTGAGCTTCAGGCAAAACCATTCACATGAGGGAGACCAAACCCAGAGGACGGGTTCTGTTCTGTCTACCGGCCAATAGACTGAACACCGTCTATTCCTCACCATCAAGGTAACTCAGCGTCTGAAAAATATACCACACACTCGCCCAGAATCACGAGTGTGAATATATTGTTCAGAAGCCTAAAGTGACAAAATCACCAGAGCGAAACAGACTTGTATCAGGTAACCCCTGGTGACAAAGATGGCTGTGAGTGACCTAGAGTGAACTAAGGCAGTGCCGCCGACTAAGTAATCTGTGTGTGACTTTACCACAAGTGTACCTGCATGGTGACATCAACCTGGGACAACAAGAGGTCACCTGTACCGACCAGGGACCAGCTTCGCTACCCTACGCAAAGTACCTGCCATAAAGTTTGAACAAAATAACATACATAATATTACAAATATACGGTATACATATAATATTATAAATATTAAATATATAAATATATATACATATAATTGTATAAAGAGTTAAAAGGATTGACATCAACAAGTGATCCATACAGTGAACCACAAATACAACACAATACATCAAACAATGGAGAGGTGTGGCGAGTGTTCGGGAGTACTGGGAAAACGTAATGCAGGCGTAACGTGTTGCATCTGTAACATAAGATTCCACCTCGGCTGTACAGAAGTATCTCCAGGATGCATAAAAAGGCAAGGAATTTACTGGGTTTGCAAAGATGACAGATTAATGTTAGAGAACATAACTAATCTGATAAAAAACATTCCCGAGTCACAGAGATTATCATTCACAGAGAGGCTACCAGTGATATATGTGGACTGGGAAAAGACAACATTGGATAACGACCAAAACTCAGGAACAGATAGTTTAGAGAACTGCAGCAGTAGTGTGGAGGAAGAGGGTATTGTGGTACAAAATAACAGCAATATTGCAGTCAGGTAATATAAACGATGAGAGCAACAGTGAGACAGAGTGCATAAATGAAGGAATTGGGACGAAAGACGGAGATGGCTCCAATAAAGAGGTAGACAAGACAGACACAGATATAAATACCTTGAAAAACGCAAAACCGGAACACATTTGCAAATTCTACGCTAAAGGAATATGCAAATATGGAAAATTAGTAGCAAAATGCCATTTTCTGCATCCTCGAAAATGCAGGAACATGTTGGCGAGGGGTACATGGCGTTTTGGAACAGGGTGTAGATACTTCTGTTACCTATCGTACGTTACGGCTCGTGATCCTACAGCAGCCAAACTTTAATAAGTCTAGGGATACGACACAACTGCTGTTCTCAATAGCGAATCACCAGTATAACCCCTTAATGGGTAATGAGCATAAAATAGAATCTTCATAGGACTGAAGAATAAAGACACTAAGTATATATATATATATATAATATTATATTAAATAAATCTCAAAAGCAAACAGATGATTATATGGTCACAATATATATCACATTAAAAATATCACTGTAACTTCCAGACATTAAATCAAGATTAATATATATGGCTATGATAGAACAAAAGAACTTAACTCCAACAAGTGTTATCTCCTTGGCTCCCGTCCAGCTACTGAACAAAATCACGCGAGAATCAAAAGAGATTGCCTCGCCCCGCGAATAATTTGCCAAAGTTACAATATTTATTATTTCAACAATGGAGCACTACATTGTGACAAGAGTAATCTTAAACTAACTTAATGAATAATTAGTACATATTGATATAGACAAACAAAGCAATTGTTTCTTTACATAGTAATTAAAATATGCATACAGAAGGAAATAATGGCATGCACACCCCAGCAACGGACGATCCCACGACAATTTGCCAGATACAGTTCACTCAATTATTATTTCACTCTGTTACCCACTTATGATCACATATAAATCATTAGTTCCCGTGGGAAAACTGATCACACAAAGAAATAAACAATCATTCCCACGATACGCTGGGCCTAACGCCAACACTGTAACATGAATGTGCATTTGCATAGAACATATAAGTATAACAATATACATGCTTGTAATTTACATACAATTATAAATGTACATATTAATATATTCACTTACGTATCTTATAAGGGTACGTAACACTTCCACCTCCAAGAAAAAAAATGCAATGGATTGAAGATCAATGGCATTTTTTCAGAAGTAAAAATGTTAAGTAAAAGAAACATTTCATTTATGGTACATCAAAACTTCTTGACAAAGCATCAGCAATAACATTTTGTCTGCCTGGAATATGTTTGATTTCTACATTAAATTCCTGCAAAAACAATGACCATCGCAGAATTCGTTGGTTCTTGACTTTCATCATATTTATAAAGATAAGGGGGTTGTGGTCTGTAAATACTAACACTATTTCCTGATAAGTAAATCTCAAACTTCTTGATTGACAATATAAGACCCAACGCCTCCTTTTCTACCACGGAATAATTTCTCTGAGCTGCATTAAATTTTCTGGAATAGTAATACACAGGATGCTCAATCTGGTCTAAACCAACTTGAATAAGCACAGCACCTATCCCAACATCTGACGCATCAATGTGTAATATAAATGGTTTATCAAATTGGGCTGATCTCTAATTTGCTTCTTGGGTGGAAAGGGAGGGATTAAAACTGGAAAGGGTGTAACCTCCCACGGTGCAGGAAAGTGCCGCTGTTGTTTCTCTTGGTACAAATCATGAACCTGATACATTCTGAGTTGAGTTCCAGTTTTTGTTATCCATTTGGAACAATGCTGATCTTCAATAAAGAAATTCTGGAGGGCTTCTGTGCAAGGATTAGGATGAGTTAGCCTAAGCATTTTTATACCAATTTGACAGTTAATTTCAGTAACACGATCAACAACTAAATGAATTGTGGGGTTCAGTCCCTGAGCCCATTATGTGCCTCTGTAACCCTTTCCACTACCGCCCACAAGATGGGTATGGGGTGCATAATAAATGAACTAAACTAACTATCAAATTGGGGACTAGCAAGAATAGGTGAGGTGGACAATATGCCCTTTAGGTTCTGAAAAGCATTCTGACAATCTTGTGTCCACTGAAACTTTACTTGCTTGCGTAACAAGTTTGTCAAAGGAGCAGCTACTGTTGAAAAATTTCTACAATAACGCCTATAGTATGCACACATACCAATAAACCGTTGGACTCCTTTCTTATTGGTCAACACTGGGTAGTCCACAATGGCTTGAATCTTATCTTGTAAGGGGATAATCTTACCTTGGCCTACCTCGTGTCCAAGATAAGTTATCGTACCTCTTGCCCAACTACACTTATTCATATTTATGGTTAACTTTGCGTTTTCCAACACTGTAAACAAGTTCTTAAGGCCTAAGAGATGATCGGCCCAATTCTTACTGTACAAAACAATGTCATCAAGGTAGGCCCTACAATCTGGCACATCCTTGAGTAAGAAATTCATAAGTCTTTGAAAAGTAGCAGGTGCATTTCTCAAACCGAATGGCATGACATTAAATTCATACGCACCATCAGGTGTAACAAAAGCAGTAACCTCTCTAGCATACTCTGTTAATGGAATTTGATAATACCCTTTTGACAAATCAAGCTTACTTACATATTCGGCATGACCTATGGACTCTATACATTCTTCCAACAAGGGTAAAGGAAAAACGTCCACTGTAGTGTTCTTGTTCAGTTTCCTGTAATCCACGCACAATCTCCAGGTTCCATCTGGTTTTGGCACTAACAAACACGGAGAGCTCCAAGTACTTTGACTTGGCCGAATGAAATCATGCTGGAGCAGATATTCCACTTCTGCTTGCATAATTTTCCTCTTTTCGGGATTCACTCGGTACGGATGTTGTCGAATGGGGGTGCTGTCCAGGAGCTGAATGTCGTGTGTGATGAGGTGGGTCTGGGTAGGAACCTCCCCAAACAGAGATGTATGGTTGTCCAGCAGAACCTGGAACTCATCACGTTGTTCCTCCTGTAAATGACATAGCATCTCCCTGCCATTGGAACTGGAACTGAGAAGTGGGATATTAACAACATGTCCCTCACTACAATTATCCTCAGGTGGTAACTCTTCCCGACTAAAACAAGCTACTACACCAGGTCCAACATAAGCTTTTAATCTGTTAATGTGTACAGTCATTTGGGGTTCTGAAAGATTAGGGTTAATTAGTTTATAAGTTAGGTCTCCCACCTTGTCTACCACTTGGTAGGGCCCTGCGAACTTATGGGACATGGAAGTCCCCATACGAGGTTTCAACACCAACACCAAATCTCCGACATCAAACGACCTTAGCTTAGCTTTGAACTTCTTGTCATATCGTACTTTCATGGCTTGTTGAGTCCTTCCCAGATGTTCTTTCGCCAACTCACGAGCCCGACACAACTTAGCCTTGACCTCACTCAAGTACAATCCGCTCTGATGAACAGAGACATCTCCCAACAACTTTTCTTGTAGCATTTTAAGAGGACCTCTTACTTGGTGACCAAACACTAGTTCAAAGGGTGAACAGCCCAATGACTCTTGTAGCCCTTCTCTAGCAGCAAACAACACAAAGGGGAGATTCTCATCCCAATTACGTGGATGAGTTTCTCCGGTTGTCTTCAGCATTTGTTTCAAAGTCTGGTGGAAACGTTCAAGTCCACCTTGGCTTTGGGGATGATATGGACTGGACAATTTGTGCCGAATCCCTCGGGATTCGCAAAAAGTTCTGAAAACTTTAGAAACAAAATTTCCCCCATTATCACTCTGAATAACTCTAGGCATTCCAAACAACGAAAAGAATCTTTCAAGACACTTGATGAGATTATGAGCCTTGGTATTCCGTAGAGCATAAGCTTCAGGAAATCTAGTAGTCATACACATGAGAGTGAACAAAAACATGTTACCCGATTTAGTCTTAGGTAAAGGACCCACACAATCAATTACAACATGAGTAAATGGTTCATCAGGAACTACAATAGGTTGCAATGGTGCTCTAGGTACAGATTGATTTGGTTTACCAACAATTTGACAGGGTATACAGTTATGACAATATCTGACCACGTCTTTCTTTAACTTTGGCCAGAAAAAATATTTACTTATCTTATGGTACATATTCGTGATACCTTGATGACCTCCCATGGGGTCATCATGTGCAGCCTGCAGGACCTGCCTACGATAATCATTGGGGACAACGAGTTGGGTTCTAATCTCACAATCCTCTGAAGAGGGAGTTCCCTTGGGTCTCCACCTTCTCATCAGAAGTCGATCCTTGAAGAAGAAACCCGTCCCTTCCTCCAATGCATCAATATTATCAGGAGCCTCAGAAATACACTTACTTAAACTAGGATCAGTAGTCTGTACAACACTTAAGGGCAATGACTCAGACTCAGCAGCGAGCGGGCAAGAACCTAGTAGCTTGATCTCTTTTCCCGATTGATCGGAATAAAATGGAGTCATAGCTACTTCGGCCTCACTCTCGACAACTGGCGCACTGGAGACAAGCGGGCAAGGTACAGATAGTTCAGCCTCCTCACCTTCACTTTCCTTGTGATTTAGGTTCGGCGGGGCTTCTACTACGGCCTCACTCTCATCATCCAGTCGAGTCATAAAAGAATCCTCAAGATCCACCTCCCACTCCTTTACTGAAGGGGTCCTGGTCTTGGGATCAGCAACCTCAGTGAAGACAGGATTACTCTCACCTGTTTTTCCCATTGATCTAGTAACAACACAAGCAGGGTAAATAATATCATCATCTGCTTCCGGTTGAGCTAATACATTATGGGGTTTAGTTAACATGATGGGACACTTGGGCCCTACAACCATTTGGTTGCCAAAATCATTACCTAGAATAATGTCTACCCCAGGAATGGGCAGTTGTTTACTTACACCAACATTACACCATCCTGAAGTATATTTAGAATCAAGGTTAACTTGCAATAAGGACACTGGTTGCACACTACCGGCAATACCTTGGAGAAGCACAACTTCACCCAGATCTCGGGTGTCAACATCATCAAGTACCTTCTGGGTAATAAGAGACTGTGAAGCTCCAGTATCACGGAGTAATTGAACAGTCTTATGTCTACCATTAGTACATAATAAGGTACCTGTGGAAATATAGGGTTTGAATTCAGCCATCCAATTGGGACTGACTGTAATACATGAAGAATTAATAGGTTGCACTCCTTTACTCATAATAAGACCAGTTGGTCGGAGTTCAGGATGCAAACTAAAACATGAAGAAATCACATGCCCCCTTCTCTTACAATGGGTACAATGTTTGACAGTGGACACACTGGTAGAACCAACTGCCGGTTTAGAATTAGCATTACTAGGCTTAGATGATCCTGGCAATGGAGTAACCATCTTAGGGTTAGTAAGAGAAGAGTTCACGGGAGTAACTGTCGCACCAGGAGGAGACTTATACTGATAAGGAGTACGGTGAGCATTGAAATTTACTCTACGACTAGACTTAGGTGAAGTGGCCGTAAACGGGGCCTTAGTCAGCAACTCATGCTCATCCGCGAGCTTTGACAGCTCATCAATATCGGTTACATTCTTTTGTTCTGCCATAAAAGTAGACAACTGGTCTGGAAGACAGGACAATACTTCTTCCATTATGAGAAGATTCTTTAGAGCATCAAAATCAGTGACTGCAAGTGACTTTAACCATCTGTTGCAAAAATTCGTCTTCTGACGAGTAAAATCGGCTATTGTCTGATCCTTGATTCTCCTTAGGTTCCTGAACTTTTGCCTGCGTGCCTCTGGATTTAGCTGGTATGCATTGAGGATGCTTTTCTTTACAAAGTCATAATCAAAACTATGAGCGTCAGGTAGGGATGTAAAAACCTCCTGACTACGCCCCTTAAATTGAGACTGCATAATGGCTACCCACTGATCCCTTGGCCAGTTCATACTGATGGCAATTTTATAAAAATGTGCAAAGAAAACCTCAGGATCTTCCTCATTGAACTTGGGCAACTCTATATACTTATTCATCCTGATGGGATTATTATCACTATTTGTTGAAACATTACTAGTATTTCCATGCCCAGCTGCCATACGCTGTGATTCAAGCCTGAAGTTAGTGTCAGCCATTTGTTGTTGAATCTCTAATTGCCTAGTTTGTTCCTCGGCTTGTTGCTTCTTTGTGGCTTCTATTTGCAACTGTACCGCAATTTCTAAACGCCTAGTCTCTAGCTCCCTTTGCTGAGCTTCAGCCTCTAATATTTGCTGTTGCTGTTGAGCTTCAATCTCTCTTTGACGAGCTTCAGCCTCTAATATTTTCTGTTCTTTTTGAGCTTCAAGCTCTAATTGGCGAGCTTCTAACTCAAGACGCTTTAACGTCATCTGATCACTCGACTCCTCTCTTAACTCCTCTAGAATTTCTTCATCTAACTCCCCATTCTCAACAAAATGCGTCACAATGACTTTCAATATTTGGGCTTTAACCATTCTATTGCTGGCGGTCAAATCCAAATGATTTGCCATTTGTATTAACTCAGTCTTTTTAAGGTTCTGAATCCCTTCAAAGTCTGGGTGAGCCACCAACGCTGCAACTTTCTCCTCCATCGTTACTAACACTTGGCACTTAATTCACAAAAATAATTAACACAATGGCACTGCACTACACTTCACTGTAAAATTGTCACCACACTGAAAATTCGCTTGGCCTCACTGCACAAACAAAATATATAGGATGACTTACCTCAAAATCGTGAAACGTTGTTACTTGACACACAGGAAGGCTTGCTTGGGACATGGAATAGTTCTTAAGAAACACACAGAGACACTTGACACTGGTACCTAGGAAGGCAAGGTTAGATTAGCATAGTTAAGTTAAAAATGGGACAATATATCCCGGACAGGCCCCCATAACTCTTTGTTACCTATCGTACGTTACGGCTCGTGATCCTACAGCAGCCAAACTTTAATAAGTCTAGGGATACGACACAACTGCTGTTCTCAATAGCGAATCACCAGTATAACCCCTTAATGGGTAATGAGCATAAAATAGAATCTTCATAGGACTGAAGAATAAAGACACTAAGTATATATATATATATATAATATTATATTAAATAAATCTCAAAAGCAAACAGATGATTATATGGTCACAATATATATCACATTAAAAATATCACTGTAACTTCCAGACATTAAATCAAGATTAATATATATGGCTATGATAGAACAAAAGAACTTAACTCCAACAAGTGTTATCTCCTTGGCTCCCGTCCAGCTACTGAACAAAATCACGCGAGAATCAAAAGAGATTGCCTCGCCCCGCGAATAATTTGCCAAAGTTACAATATTTATTATTTCAACAATGGAGCACTACATTGTGACAAGAGTAATCTTAAACTAACTTAATGAATAATTAGTACATATTGATATAGACAAACAAAGCAATTGTTTCTTTACATAGTAATTAAAATATGCATACAGAAGGAAATAATGGCATGCACACCCCAGCAACGGACGATCCCACGACAATTTGCCAGATACAGTTCACTCAATTATTATTTCACTCTGTTACCCACTTATGATCACATATAAATCATTAGTTCCCGTGGGAAAACTGATCACACAAAGAAATAAACAATCATTCCCACGATACGCTGGGCCTAACGCCAACACTGTAACATGAATGTGCATTTGCATAGAACATATAAGTATAACAATATACATGCTTGTAATTTACATACAATTATAAATGTACATATTAATATATTCACTTACGTATCTTATAAGGGTACGTAACAACTTCCACCCTAAATTATGTCAATTTTCAATTAGGGACAAAAAATGCTACAATCTTCAGTGTCCGGAATTCCACGTGAGAGGTACACAGCGTTATAGACGGGAAGATCAATATGACACTACTGGAATTTTTTTAAAGGAAGGCAGAAACAGAGTAATAAATATAAGAGAGAGGAACAGTCAGATGGAACCACTACAGGATTACAGAGGGGAAGGGAGATACCCACAAGACTGGAATACAAACTATCAACAAGCACACAGGTGCTACACCACACAACACCCGTCCTACTACCAAAACTGGACGAATCACTTCCAAAACAACACACCCTGGACGCAAACACAGTGGCCTCCTTATCAGAGCCTCAGATATTAACACCAAGTAAGGCATCCAGCACTTCCACTAACACGATAACATCATTTATATTTGCCAACATCCAGGGTATAAAAACACGCAAATCCAACAAAGTTCACTTTATTGATGGTCTTCTTCATGAGGCAAATGCAGTGTTTGCAGCCCTAACAGAAACCCACACAAAGGACTACCATGATGGTGAAATATGGATCTCAGAGTACAATCTTTTCAGATGTGATAGGAAACACCGGCTTCAGGGTGGGGTCAGCCTCTACATCAAAGACACACTCATCTGTACTGAGCTGCTAAACACCTCAAATGATATGGTGGAAGTGCTGATAATCAAAATAGAGATTCTAAATATAGTTATTGTCCTTGTATATAAGTCACCGGAGGCAAACCCTCAGCAGTTTAAAGACCAACTAATGAAAATAGAACACTGCTTGGAAAACCTCACAAATCCAGCTCCGAACATCATCCTGCTTGGGGACTTCAACCTACGGCACCTGAAATGGAAGCACCTGGCTAATACAGTAATATCAGAAAGAATACCAGGAAGTAGCCTAAATGAACAGGCACATGCAAATGACCTGCTACGGATGTGCAACAGGTTTACCTTAAACCAGCAAATAGTAGAACCAACTAGGAAGGAGAACACGCTGGACCTCATTTTTACTAATAATGATGAATTGATCAGGAACATAATGATTACAAATACCTGTTACTCAGATCACAACTTAATTGAAGTTATGACAACATGGGGAGTAGACCTTCAAAACCAGTCCAGATTCCCGGTGGAGGAGATTTCAGCAAATTCAACTTCAATAATAAACAGGTAAACTGGGAGCAAATAAGACCAGGACTTCACAGAAATAAACTGGGAAGAACAGCTAGAAAATGCAAACCTGAACCAGTGCCTGGAAATAATAAGCTCAGTAGCACTAGAAATATGTTCAAACCGCATACCCCTAAGAAAAAAGAGGAAGAGATGCAGATTGGAACGGGAACGTCGTTCCCTATATAGGCGAAGAAAACGAATCGCGGAACAACTTGAGAGTCGCACCCTATCTCAAGAACGGCGAAGAAGGTTAGGTAAAGAAATAAAAACAATTGAACGCAAGCTACAAGAATCATACAACACCCAGGAGAGGCAAAGAGAGGAAAAGGCCATCAGTGAAATAGAGAGAAATCCGAAATATTTTTTCTCCTATGCAAAATCAAGATCAAAAACCACATCTAGTATCGGGCCCCTGCGAAAGGGAGATGGAACTTTCACCGATGACAACAAAGAAATGAGCGAGCTACTGAGGAAGCAGTACGACTCTGTTTTCAGTGAGCCATTAAACGCACTAAAGATTGATAACCCAAATGAATTTTTCATGGATATGATACCAACATCAAATCATATATCAGATGTCACCCTATCCCCACTGGATTTTGAAGAAGCCATAAACAGTATGCCTATGCACTCTGCACCAGGCCCGGAATCTTGGAACTCCATATTCATCAAGAACTGTAAAAAACCATTATCGCAGGCCCTCCACATTCTGTGGAGACAAAGCCTAGATACTGGCGTTATTCGTGATATACTAAAAACAGCAGAGATAGCACCACTTCATAAAGGAGGAAATAAGGCAGAGGCAAAAAATTACAGACCGATAGCACTAACATCGCACATTATAAAAATTTTTGAGAGAGTGCTAAGAAGTAAGATCACAAAATACATGGAATCACAGCATCTCCATAACCCCGGACAACATGGTTTCAGAACAGGGCGCTCTTGCCTGTCGCAGTTGCTGGATCACTATGATATGGCATTAGATGCTATGGAAGACAAACAAAACGCTGATGTAATTTACACAGATTTCGCAAAAGCTTTTGATAAATGTGACCATGGCGTTATTGCACATAAAATGCGTTCAAAAGGAATTACCGGAAAAATAGGCAGATGGATCTACAATTTCCTGACCAACAGAACCCAATGTGTAATAGTCAACAAAATAAAATCCAGTCCATCAACCGTGAAGAGCTCAGTCCCCCAGGGTACTGTGCTTGCTCCAGTACTTTTTCTTATCCTCATATCGGACATAGACAAGAACACAACCTATAGCACTGTATCATCCTTTGCAGATGACACTAGGATCTTCATGAGAGTAGGCAACATAGAGGACACGGCAAACCTCCAGTCAGATGTAGATCAGGTCTTTCTATGGGCTACAGAAAATAATATGGTGTTTAACGAAGATAAGTTCCAGCTCATGCGCTATGGAAAAAATGAAAATATAAAAACGGAAACCACGTACAAAACTCAGGCAAACCATAACATAAAACGTAAAGGCAATGTAAAGGATCTGGGTGTACTCATGTCGGAAGACCTTACCTTTAAAGAACACAATAAAGTATCCGTCACAACTGCAAGAAAAATGACAGGTTGGATAACAAGAACTTTTCACACTAGAGATGCAATACCGATGATGACACTTTTCAAAACGCTTGTGCTCTCTAGAGTAGAGTACTGCTGCACAATGACAGCCCCTTTCAAAGCTGGAGAAATTGCTGACCTGGAGAGCGTGCAGAGATCCTTTACTGCTAGAATCCACTCAGTAAAACACCTAAACTATTGGGACCGACTAGTTTAGTTTAGTTCATTTATTATGCACCCCATACCCATCTTGTGGGCGGTAGTGGAAAGGGTTACAGAGGCACATAATGGGCTCAGGGACTGAACCCCACAATTCATTTAGCTAAGCAAGTTACAATCTTGATGAGCTAGTTACAAAATTCAATATAAGTCATCACATCAACAATGGGTTCGAGATCGACCTCAAGTACAGGTTCTAAATTAAGCAACTGACATATGTGGAGAGCTAGTGTCAAAATTTATATGTTTGTCCTGCACACCGCCCCCCATCCAGTGGGCAGCGGTGGATAGGTTACAATCACTTAGTTACTACCTACAGTTAGCAAACTGGGGATATTTGGCTAAAATTTCTGGTAGCAGATCATTTTGAATGAAATATTGACACATCGCTGGAACATTGGTTATAGAATTGTCTCTAAATTCACATATCTTTTCGCACTCCATCACAAAGTGACGGAGGGTGTGCGAATAATTTTGTTGACACAGTTTACATTTGGTCAGGTCTACATCAGCAGATAATGAGAATTCCCAGAGATACTTGTAACCGAGTCTAAGCCGAGCAGTAGTAACATCTAGAAGTCTGCTGATTTTATTGGATGATCCATAGATGTGTGGGTCCTCTTGCATGATAGTATGATGATAGATGGAATTACTGGTGTCAATTTCACTTTGCCTCAGATCTACAAGATCTTGTTGAAGTTCTCGGTGTACTGCTGCTCTCAGATTGCTCATTGACAATCCAAGGTTACACTCAACGGCGCCTTTAAAGAGCCTAAATCTGTATTCCCTTGAGCGCAGGCGGGAGAGATACATAATAATTTACACGTGGAAAATATTAGAGGGGCTGGTCCCAAACCTGCACACAGAAATAACATCACATGAGACCAGAAGACATGGCAGGATGTGCAGAATACCCCCGTTGAAAAGCGGAGGTGCAACAGGTACTCTGAGAGAGAACTCTATCAACATCAGAGGTCCGAGACTGTTCAACACGCTTCCGCTACACATAAGGGGCATAACTGGCAGTCCCCTCACAGTGTTCAAGAGAGAACTGGATAAGCACCTCCAAAGGATACCTGATCAACCAGGCTGTGACTCATACGTCAGGCTGCGAGCAGCCGCGTCCAACAGCCTGGTTGATCAGTCCAGCAACCAGGAGGCCTGGTCGACGACCGGGCCGCTGGGACGCTAAGCTCCGGAAGCACCTCAGGTAACCTCAAGGTATGGTACCACAGCCGCCGCCAGCCGCCACTCGTCCCGAGCGTGTAAATCAGTACCTCGAGGCGCCTGCCGCCGCCCTCACTACTACGTGACGTCACCACCTTACTCATCGCCAGTGCCAGTGTGTGTGCGTGTGTCTGTCTGTTAAGCATACAGCACGCCCTACTGCAAGTACCCTCCGTGTCTACGAGCGAAACCAGCTGTCAGGCCACCTACGAGTGCTTGTATAAATGTGCCTGTGTGAGTGAGTGAGTAAGGAAAGGGTATCTTATCTGTAAGTGCAAGATCTTGTCATTGTTTTATTGTGTCTGTGTTGATCTGAGGTATCAACCACAGTTCTCACCTTCTCATGCCTGTCACAGGTTATAGGTGAATCGACGGTGAATGCGTGGTTATCTGTGTGGTATCACGGCATTACACTCGTCTGTGAATGTGAGCTTCACATACACCACACATTTAGTATTATGTGTGATTATTATTGTGCATGTTATGGCCTGTCCCATTGACAGTACCATTGTGTTTATTGCATATCATCATTACCGAGTATCCGGTTGGAACTCTTGTGATCCCTTTGCATACCGGCAGTTAGGTTGCCGTGCTAATGATTGGCTGTCAATTGTGTTAAGTTAGGTGTTTCTCCACGAGTGGATACGAGTCGTTTAGCCAGACGTCAAGAGTCTCGCTAATACAACCATAGCTTTGCTAACGCCAATCTAAAGTAAATCAAGCACCCTGTGTATTAGTGGTTAAGTTAGTAAATAAACTACTGTTAAGCTTTATGCGGTGTTTCCGTTGAACCACTTCTGAATACTGCCAACATTACTCAAGCCTTCAGCTCTAAGTGTCTTCAACACCGAGTTGCCTATAAGTCACTAAACTATAAATGTGATGAGGACCCTAGGAGTCCCTTAAAGTGTTAAATCATTGAGGAGATTCCAAAGATCAACGTGGAGCAGGACCAGGTGAGACTAGTCTGAGAAGAGACCCTCAAGGACTCTAACCCAACCTTGCTCCCAGGCCCTGTACGGTTGCTCTCGTATTGTCTATTCTGCAAATTCCGACAGCTTCGTGAAGCGTCTGCCACGTGTACATTGGCGACGTACGCACTGCAGTCGTGAAAGCAAAAAAGAAAACCCTCACACTAGAAATGCTCTACAAATCAAGGGACCCAGAATGTGGAATGACCTTCCCAATCATGTTAAAGACTGTACTTCTCTCAACCAGTTTAAGATAAAAACTAAGTACTACCTAATTAACTCCCTGTAACCTACCTTACCCCTATAATGTCAACCCATGTCTGTTATTTTTAAACAATGCTGTTTGTCGACCTAATTGTATTTTTGTTGTTTCTCTGCCATGTTCCCCCCTTTTTATTGTTATATTTTCTCAACACATTTTATATTTTAATCTCAATTAGTATTAAGTTTTAGTCTTGAGTGTTTTTCCTGCCGAAACGCTTTGCGTAATAGTGGCTTTAGGCATTGTATGTACTAGCTCTATCTATAAATTCATCAATATTTGTATCACCCCTTGTTTGTATGTACTTTACCTGAATAAACATTTGAATTTGAATTTTTAATTTTTTTATTTACAAAAAAGCCTCCAGATTTTTATCTCCTGCCATTGCATTGCTCTTCAACAAGTCACATGAACTCCAAACCTTTCCAGATACTCAATATACTCAATATACTTAGCCCTTGCCAATATGGCTTCAGACCCAAAAAAAGCACTAACGATGCACTTATTAGTATGCTTAACTCGATTCATACAGCTCTTGATAAAAAGGAGTTCCCTGTTGGGTTATTTGTGGACCTGCGTAAAGCTTTTGATACTATCAACCACCATAACCTTCTTCTTAAATTACATCATTATGGAGTCAGAGGACACTCCCTACAATACCTCGAGTCCTACCTTACTGACAGGCTCCAATATGTTTCTGTGAATAATACAATTTCTCCCACCCTACCCATCAACATTGGTGTTCCTCAGGGCAGCATACTTGGCCCTCTCCTCTTTCTCATCTACATTAATGACCTTCCAAATGCCTCCCAACACCTCAAACCAATTCTATTTGCTGACGACACAACCTTCATTTACTCCAGTCCTGACCCTCTTGCTCTAAATGCCACAGTAAATACTGAGCTAAATAAAGTCCATCTTTGGCTAACTGCCAACAAACTCACCCTTAACATTGACAAAACTTTCTATATTCTGTTTGGCTATAAATCCTCTAGTCATATAAATCTCAAAATAAACAATACCCAAATTTGTAACAAATTAGATGGCAAATTCCTTGGCATTCTCATTGACCACAAGCTGAATTTCCAGGGACACATTCTAAATATATCAAAAAAAGTTTCAAAAACTGTGGGCATTTTTTCTAAGATCAGATATTATGTACCACGCCCTGCCCTGGTGACTCTCTATTACTCCCTTATCTATCCTTATCTCAACTATGGTATTTGTGCTTGGGGTTCTACTACCCAAAATCACTTACGTCCTCTAATTACCCAACACAAAGCTGCTATTAGAACAATATCCAACTCTGGCCCCAGACATCACTCGGTACCCCTACTCAAATCTCTGAATATGTTAGATATTAAGTCACTGCACATTCTCTCATGTGTATTATACATATATAAAACGCTAAACTATAATGCCAATCCTGATCTTAAAAGCTTCATAGAAGGTTGTAACAGAACCCATGAGCACCACACCAGAAATAAATACAGTTTTGATATTCCTAGAGTACGTCTTAATCAAACTAGAAATGCTCTGCAAATCATCGGGCCCAGAATGTGGAATGACCTTCCCAACCATGTCAAAGACTGTACCTCTCTCAACCAGTTTAAGATAAGAACTAAACACTACCTAATAAATTCCCTGTAATCTACCTCACTCCTCTATTGTCAACCCATGTCTGTTATTTTCTTTTTTTTTTAATCAACACTGTTTGTCAACCTATTGTATTTGTGCTGTTTTTTCAGTCATGTTCCCCCTTTTTTTATCTTTATTTGTATTTGTTCTCAACACTTTTTATTCTTTATGCTCAATTAGTATTAAGTTCTAGATATTAATGTTTTTCTTGCCCGAAACGCATTGCGTAATAGTGGCTTTAGGCATTGTATGTACTAGCTCTATCTATATATCAATCCATTAATGTAACATCACTTGTATGTATATACCTTACCTGAATAAACATCTGAATCTGAATCTGAATCTGATATTCTAAAAAAAAAGCGAGAGTAACCCCTGTCCACAAATGTGGTGATCTCACTGATGTCAACAACTTCAGACCTATATCAATTCTGCCAAACTTGTCAAAAATATTCGAAAAACTAATCTACAAGCAGCTTTACTCCTATCTAGCCAAACACAATATACTTAGCTCTTGTCAATATGGCTTCAGACCCCCCCCCCAAAAAAAGCACTAACGATGCACTTATTAGTATGATTAACTTGATACATGCAGCTCTCGATAAAAATGAGTTCCCTTTTGGGTTATTTATGGACCTGAGTAAGGCTTTTGACACTGTCAACCACCAAAACCTTCTTCTTAAATTACAACATTATGGAGTCAGAGGTCATTCCCTGCAATACCTTAAGTCTTACCTTACTGACAGGCTCCAGTATGTTTCTGTGAATAATTCAATTTCTCCCACCCTACCCATCAACATTGGTGTTCCCCAGGGCAGCATACTTGGCCCTCTCCTCTTTCTCATCTACATTAATGACCTTCCAAATGCCTCCCAACATCTCAAACCAATTCTATTTGCTGACGACACGACCTTCATTTACTCCAGTCCTGACCCCCTTGCTCTAAATGTCACTGTGAATACTGAGCTAAATAAAGTCCATCACTGGCTAACTGCGAACAAACTCACCCTCAATATTGACAAAACTTTCTATATTTTGTTTGGCAATAAATACTCAAATCATATAAATCTCAGGATAAACAATACCCAAATTTGTAACAAAGTAGATAAATAAATAATAAATAAATAAAGGTTTATTTAGGTAAGGTACATACATACAAGAGATTTTACAAAGAATGATGGATTTATAGATAGAGCTAGTACATACAATGCCTAAAGCCACTATTACGCAAAGCGTTTCGGGCAAGAAAAACTTTAATGACTAAAGCTTAATACTAATTGAGTATAAAGTATAAAATGCGTTGAGAACAAATAAAAATATAGATAAAAAAAGGGGGGACATGGCTGAAAAAGCAGCACAAATACAATTAGGTCGACAAACAGCTTAGATTAAAAAAAACAGACATGGATTGACAATAGAGGGGTAAGGTTAGTTACAGGGAATTTATTAGGCAGTGCTTCGTTTTTATCTTAAACTGGTTGAGAGAGTTACAGTCTTTAACATGGTTGGGAAGGTCATTCCACATTCTGGGTCCCTTGATTTGTAGGGCATTTCTAGTTTGATTAAGTCGTACTCTTGGAATATCAAAACTGTATTTATTTCTGGTGTGGTGCTCATGGGTTCTGTTACAACCTTCAGTGAAGCTTTTGAGGTCAGCATTGGCATTACAGTTCTAAATATATCAAAAAAAGTTTCAAAAACTGTTGGCATTCTTTCTAAGATCAGATATTATGTACCCCGCCCTGCCCTGGTGACTCTCTATTACTCCCTCATCTATCCATATCTCAACTATGGTATTTGTGCTTGGGGTTCTACTACCCAAAATCATTTACGTCCTCTAATTACTCAACACAAAGCTGCTATTAGGACAATATCCAACTCTGGCCCCAGACATCACTCGGTACCCCTACTCAAATCTCTGAATATGTTAGATATTAAGTCACTGCACATCCTCTCATGTGTATTATACATATATAAAACGCTGATCTGTAATGTCAATCCTGACCTTAAATGCTTCCCAGATGGTTGTAACATTTCCCATAAGCACCTGTGGTGCTCTTGGGAGCCGGCCGGCCGAGCGGACAGCACGCTGGACACGTGATCCTGTGGTCCCGGGCTCGATCCCGGGCCCCGGCGAGAAACGTTGGGCAGAGTTTCTTTCACTCTATGCCCCTGTTACCTAGCAGTAAATAGGTACCTGGGAGTTAGTCAGGTGTCACGGGCTGCTTCCTGGGGGTGGAGGCCTGGTCGAGGACCGGGCCGCGGGGACACTAAAGCCCCGAAATCAACTCAAGATAACCACACCAGAAACAAATACCTATTTGATATTAAAAGAGTACGACTTAATCAAGCTAGAAATGCTTTACAAATCAAGGGACCCAGAATGTGGAATGACCTTCCCAATCATGTTAAAGACTGTACCTCTCTCAATCAGTTTAAGATAAAAACTAAGTACTAGCTAGGCACAGGGACATTGGTGGCTCTCGCTTCAGTAACGGTAACGGGAATCAACTGCTGTCGCTACTAAATAGTCACCAAGATGTGCAGATTGTGGGTGACCTTGAACCCACGCATATTTGTGGAGGCATTCTAGACCTCTGTGTTGGTTTCAACGTCTCTCACGTCTGGTGCACATCATCTATTGTAACAGATTTGTTGTCAGATCATCACCCTAGATTGACTACACTATGTATAGGAAATACCATCCTGCCCGGAGGGACTTTTAAACGCAAGCAGCTCGACGTGAAGACTTTGTTGCTCATGTGTCAGAGTGGTACAGCACTTATGATCCCTCCACAGTCCAGACATTTAACGACGGTCTAGTACAGAGCATTCAGATGTTTGTTGACCCTTTAGGTCGGCCCTCTGCACCATCCAATAATCAGAACGATATGAAAGGTAATAAACGCCATGCCTATTACAATGACCCCAAACTGCGTACATTGAAACGCACTGCCAGACGAGTTGGGCTTGCATATAGGGAAACACGTACGCCGGCATTGCTAAAGCTCTTTCAGAAAGCCCTAGCCAAGGCGAGGGAGCGCATGACAGAGCTCAGGCAAGATAACTGGGAAACTTTTGTTAACAGTCTCAACTCTCACACCCCCCTCAGCCAGGCATGGAAGGATATCAAAAGAATTAAAGGCGATAAGCTCGGCCAAGTAGCACACCCTCGCCCTCTACACAGAGCAAACGAGTTAGTCGATGCTTGGGCAACCACTTCTAGCTTCAATAATCTTCCCCCAGACACAGAATTCAGGTTAAATGCTGGTTACGGAGATCGAGAGAGGCTCGTTGACTTCATGCTCCACAAGGAAGATGACTGCAACGTGCCATTTACTGAGTTTGAGCTACTTTCGGCCCTAAACAAAGGCAAAGCCACATCACCCGGTGAGGATGGTATCACTTATGACATATTGCGTCTGCTCCCTTTAGTACCAGGGTATCCCCTGCTTGAGGTGTATAATATGAGTTATGTTACTGGGGAGCTTCCTAACTCTTGGACCAACAGTATAATCATTCCAATTCCCAAGCCAAATCAAGAGAATGCTTTCTGCCCAATTTCCCTTACTAGCTGCATTTGCAAAACATTCGAGAGAATGGTCCTAAACCGTCTCCTCCATAGAATAAGAACCATGCTATCCCCCCAGATATATGGCTTCATGCATGAAAGGAGTGTGCATCATTGCATCACCACCTTTCTTACCCTGCACACTGAAAAGTCATATACCACCTTCCTAGATCTCAAGTCTGCCTTTGATATTGCAAATAGACATGTTATCTTGAGTGAGCTTGCAAGAATGAATATTGGTGGTCGGTTTCTTTCTTGGATCAGGGGTTACTTATCCAACAGGAAGTCATCTGTATTTTTCCAGAGGCATAGGAGTGTAACAAGAGACTTTGAACTAGGTACCCCGCAGGGAGGTGTCCTTAGTCCTACCTTATTTAATATCTTAATAAACACGCTGTTAAACTCTGTACCGAGCAAACCCAACGTCCACATCATTAGCTATGCTGATGATATAATGATACACACCACTGGGTATGCTAACACGCAGAACACTCTTAACTCTGTATTAGACTCATGTCAGGACCTAGGTTTAATTATCTCAGCAGAGAAAACAAAGATACTAAATCGGCGCCCACCCAGGCAGGGAGGAGCTGTTCGCAAGATGCAACTGTCTGATGGCTCCCAGCTTGACTATGTAAACAGATTCAAATACCTTGGCCTTGAGGTGCCACTGTATGGTCCTGTTGTATTCAGACTCTGTCGTCAGTATAAAGAGAGGCTCCGAGCTCTCAAGACTGTTGCAGGTTATCACTCAGGCTATGGTGCCAATGTCAGAACTGTCAAAATGATGTACCTTGCATACATCAGATCTTTAGTGGGTTATGCTGCACCTCTGCTTGTCTTGATGCCTGAAAGAAAGCTTGGAGGGCTTGAAAAATTGCAGAACGAAGCCTTGAGGATAATCCTTGGGTGCCCTCGTACCACAAAGATACTTAATATGAGAAAGGAACTTAATATTCCGAGCGTTGTTGATCGTGTTATTGAAATTAACTATCAAATTGGTATAAAAATGCTTAGGCTAACTCATCCTAACCCTTGCACAGAAGCCCTCCAGAATTTCTTTATTGAAGATCAGCATTGTTCCAAATGGATAACAAAAACTGGAACTCAATTCAGAATGTATGGGGTTCATGATTTGTACCTAGAGAAACAACAACGGCACTTTCCTGCACCGTGGGAGGTTACACCCTTTCCAGTTTTAATCCCTCCCTTTCCACCCAAGAAGCAAATTAGAGATCAGCCCAAGCTTCGTCTTGAGGCAAAGCTCAACGCCTTAAGCCATATTGATGCACTGTCCACAGAGCATTCTCTCTCTCAAATCATATACATTGATGGTTCCCTACACCGCACCACGGGTGCAGCTGGAAGTGCAGTTGTCCTGACAATGGGCGATGGCCTATACTTTGAGTGGGGAGTCCGTATAAACAACTGGGCCTCTACCCTTCAGACCGAACTATTTGCCTTGATCCTTGCACTGAAATGTGTACAAGTCTCAAAACTTGATACATTAATTGTAAGTAACTCCTTATCATCCTTAAATGCTCTCAACTCTTTAAGACAACTGTAACATGCTCGTGTCCGAAGCTAGACACAAATACAACAAAATTATTAAGGATGGTAACAGAGTCCATTTCATGTGGTCTCCATCTCATGTTGGCCTCCGAATGCATGATAGAGCTGATAAGTTAGCCAAATAATCTGCCTTTAAAGGAGACGTTGAGTGTAACCTTGGATTATCAATGAGCAATCTGAGAGCAGTAGTACACCGAGAACTTCAACAAGATCTTGTAGATCTGAGGCAAAGTGAAATCGACACCAGTAATTCCATCTATCATCATACTATCATGCAAGAGGACCCACACATCTATGGTTCATCCAATAAAATCAGCAGACTTCTAGATGTTACTACTGCTCGGCTTAGACTCGGTTACAAGTATCTCTGGGAATTCTCATTATCTGCCGATGTAGACCTGACCAAATGTAAACTTTGTCAACAAAATTATTCGCACACCCTGCACACTATGTGATGGAGTGCGAAAAGATACGTGAATTTAGAGACGATTCTATAACCAATGTTCCAGCGATGTGTAAATATTTCATTCAAAATGATCTGCTACCAGAAATTTTAGCCAAATATCCCCAGTTTGCTAACTGTAGGTAGTAACTAAGTGATTGTAACCTATCCACCGCTGCCCACTGGATGGGGGGCGGTGTGCAGGACAAACATATAAATTTTGACACTAGCTCTCCACATATGTCAGTTGCTTAATTTAGAACCTGTACTTGAGGTCGATCTCGAACCCATTGTTGATGTGATGACTTATATTGAATTTTGTAACTAGCTCATCAAGATTGTAAGTTGCTTAGCTAAATGAATTGTGGGGTTGAGTCCCTGAGCCCATTATGTGCCTTTGTAACCCTTTCCACTACCGCCCACAAGATGGGTATGGGGTGCATAATAAATGAACTAAACTAAACTACCTAAGTAACTCCATGTAACCTACCTCACCCTCAAAATGTCAACCCATGTCTTTTATTTTAAACAATGCTGTCTGTTGACCAAATTGTATTTTTGCTAGTTTTTCCTGCCATTTCCCCCCCCCCCCTCCTTTTTATTTTTTTATTTTCTCAACTGTTATGAATTAGCTTGCTGTTATGGGGGGATATAGAGTATTAAGAAGAAGGGCCAACAGCTAGAATCAGGATGTATCAAAATTAGTGGAGATCAGATAGGCCCGGCCCTCAATAAGAACATAAAACAATATTAATTTAGTGGCTTAAAGTAGATACGTCAGTCTAGAAGTGATCATTGATCCCCTACACAGGAAGAATGTATACTCTTTTAGTATTACTTATTTATTAACCCCTCTAACAACCCCACATATACATTACTATCATAACAATAACTACTTTACCACACTATCTTACGTTAAAAGCCTTGGTCCACATTGGCAGGATACAAGGTTTTACAATTAGGACAAGCTAGGGTAAAGTCTACTTGAAAAGAACTTGAAAGCTTGAAGCAGCTTGGGGTAGTAAGCCCCACGTGGTACCCTCTCACAACACAAACACTTAGGAATGCCCAAAACACTAGCGTATACTACACAATATCTATACATCACACACAAGCCTAGCTAGTAGCACAGTTACACAGGTTTATACTTAACTTAGCGGTTATGGTAGCTTAAGGTAAGGGAAAGGGAGAAGGAGGAGGAGGAGGAGAATAGAGACAGAGCCACACAGGGAAGATGTTTTTATTTATTTATTTATTTATATACAAGAAGGTACATTGGGTTTGTGAGAATACATAGCATGGTACAGTAATTACACTCTTGTAAAGCCACTAGTACGCGCAGCGTTTCGGGCAGGTCCTTAATCTAACAGATAATTTTAAGTAGGTAAATTCTATCAGAATTAATAAAATGATAACAAATACATTGCAAGAAAAAAAAATGAGATGAGAGAGATTAGTAAGTATATTAAAGCACATTGGTATATTAAAGCTCTGATTGATTACATTGACAGCTTGATTGGTAATTTAAACAAGATTAATAGACACCATACAGCAGATTGACAGTACATATAAGAAGACAGCAATGATCGCAATGATAAAGATGTTCAGACTGGGTACATAAAGATTGGGAGATTGGGTAGCAATAGATACAGTGCAGTTTTAAAGCAAAAGGAAAAAAACTATGAAGATGAAATTAGGTACTTTTTAGTATTGTTTTTGAATGATGCAAAAGTTGGACAGCTTTTCAATTCAATAGGGAGTGAGTTCCATAGACTGGGTCCCTTTATTTGCATAGAGTGTTTACACAAATTAAGTTTGACTCTGGGGATATCAAAGAGATATTTATTTCTGGTGTGGTGATAATGGGTCCTATTACATCTGTCCAGGGAGGGTTTCAGAGCAGGATTTGCATTTAAGAACAGGGTTTTGTAAATGTAGTTGACACAGGAGAATTTGTGGAGTGAGATTATGTTTAGCATGTTTAGGGAGTTAAACAAGGGGGCTGAGTGTTGTCTGAAAGCAGAATTTGTTATTATTCTGATAGCAGATTTTTGCTGGGTAATGATGGACTTGAGGTGGTTTGCAGTGGTTGAACCCCATGCACAGATACCATAATTGAGATAGGGATAGATTAGTGCATAACAGAGAGATGAGAGCAGAGTTAGGTACATAATATCTGATTTTGGAGAGTATACCAACTGTTTTAGAGACTTTCTTAGTTATGTGTTGCATGTGGGTACTGAAGTTGAGTCTCTTGTCTAGGAATAGGCTAAG
Organism: Procambarus clarkii; assembly: GCF_040958095.1. Taxonomy (NCBI): domain Eukaryota; kingdom Metazoa; phylum Arthropoda; class Malacostraca; order Decapoda; family Cambaridae; genus Procambarus; species Procambarus clarkii. Next base: position 28,569,857 of record NC_091212.1, read on the forward strand.
AAACTTTCCATCATTTTTATTGCTAATGTTTACATTGTCAATCTGAAGCTGAATTGCATTTGTAGATTTGCTTCCAAATAAGATGTAGTAGGTCTTTTCTATGTTAAGTGTTAGTTTGTTGGTTGACATCCATAAGTGGACTTTTTTTAGTTCATTATTAACAACATTATTTAGTGCATGTGGGTTGGGGTTAGAGTAGATGAGGGAAGTATCATCAGCAAACAAAATATTTTTCCGAATGTTAGAGACGTTAGGCAGATCATTGATGTAAATAAGAAATAAGAGAGGTCCCAAAATGCTGCCCTGTGGCACTCCAACGGTTATTGGTAGAGTGGGAGAGGTTATATTATTGATGGCTACACATTGGTGTCTATCACTAAGATAGGATTGGATATAGTCCAGTGTATGGCCTCGAATTCCATAATGATGGAGTTTACGTAAGAGGCAATTGTGATTAACAGTATCAAAAGCCTTTCTCAGGTCAATGAAGAGTCCAATCGGAAACTCATTTTTGTCAAGGGCTGAGTAAATTATATCAAGGAGACTAATAATTGCATCGTTGGTACTCTTTTGAGAGCGGAAGCCAAACTGTCAGGGGCTAAGAATGTCAAATTTTACGAGGTAGGAGTAAAGCTGTTTGTAGATAATTTTTTCAAATATTTTTGATAGTATGGGTAGGTTTGATATTGGTTTATAATTGTTTATATCTGCCGGATTACCTCCTTTATGAACTGGTGTTACTCTTGCTTTTTTAAGGATATCAGGGAAGGTATGACACTCAAGGGATTTGTTGAACAGCAGAGCTATAGGTGGCGCAAGGGCGTGGGAGGCGCTCTTGTATATAATGGATGGTATTTCACTGATGTTCTCAGCTTTGGTTTTTAGTGAGTGTATGATGGACACAACATCTGTCGGGCTGACTGGTGAAAGGAGAAGAGAATTTGGATAGCTGCCTGAGAGATATGTGTTGATATGTGTCTGAGTCTGTGGGATTTTACTGGCAAGGTTAGCACCAACCGATGAAAAGAAGCTATTAAATTCATTCGCCATTTCTAAATCAGATGACGGTGTAAGGCCATCCTTAGAGAGTGTTATCTGGTTAGGGGAGTGTTGTTTAGTTCCTAGGATGTTAGAGATGGTTTTCCATGTGCTTTTCATGTTGCCTTTTGCTGCTTTGAATCTAGTCTCATAATATGAAAGTTTAGCTTTTCTTATGATACTGGTAAGCACTGATGAGTACCTCTTAACTACTTCTTTTGTAACTAGGCCAAACCTAAATTTCTTTTCATATTCGTGTTTTTTGTTGATTGATTTGATTATGCCACTTGTGAGCCACGGGTTATTTTTTCTTTTATCAGTTACTTGTTTGGTAAGGAGGGGACAGTGAGTGTTGTAGAGGCAACAGGTACTCTAAGAGAGAACTCTATCAACATCAGAGGCCCGAGACTGTTCAACACGCTTCCGCTACACATAAGGGGCATAACTGGCCGACCCCTCACAGTGTTCAAGAGAGAACTGGATAAGCACCTCCAAAGGATACCTGATCAACCAGGCTGTGACTCATACGTCAGGCTGCGAGCAGCCGCGTCTAACAGCCTGGTTGATCAGTCCAGCAACCAGGAGGCCTGGTCGACGACCGGGCCGCGGGGACACTAAGCCCCGGAAGCACCTCAAGGTAACCTCAAGGTAGGTAAGGAGGCTTAGAGTTTTGGAGAGAAAGAGGTTAGTTAATGAGTTTATATCCTGTGTATTATTAAATTCAGATTCCCAGTTAATATTGTGAAGTGCATTAGAGAGATTGACTAAAGCTGATTCACTGTGTAGCCTGAATGAGAGTTTCTTGCTTTCTGGTGGTGTTGTGTCCATGTTTGCTATGAGGAAGGTAGGATAGTGGTCAGTTGTTCTGTCATAGATTACCCCAGATGTAAGGGGAGCTGTTATATTAGTCCATAGGTGATCCAGAGTAGTGGCAGATGTTTGAGTGACTCGGGTGGGCTTGGTGATTGTGGGGATTAGCATACAGGAGTGCATGCTGTTACGGAAATAGTCAACTTGAGGGTTGTGTAGCGAGTAGATTATCCCAATATTATACTCGCTCCAAATGCATTGTTAATATTCCTGTCAACCTTTGGAGATGAATGAGGTGAGGCGTTGCTCGGGCAACACGGTGAGGTGTTGCCCGAGCATATAAGCAGCAGAATAGCAAACATTCACATTGGTGACCCCAGAGAGTTTCGACGATACCCAGCCACGATGGACTACAACATGGACTCTCACTGGACCTCTACTGCTACTGTTTGCTGTGATGGAACACTGCCAACACCCTCGCCACAGCTATGATTTTCATCGCGTCCATCTCTGCATTTTCATCTACTACGGCTTGCTGCTCCACGATCGTTACTCACTCATCTGACAGCCTCATCAATGATTACATCATGTTGGATCTACAGCTTGTCCTGCCGACTCTCCGTCGCTGCCAGGGCACTGCTTGTCCTACGCCCACGACAGCTGCTCTGTCATCAGATTCATCTACACGTTCACTGCATTTTGATACCCGGCCGACTCAAGCCCTTTGCGCAGTACAGGACTTACAGCTTGCGTTTCCGACACTTCGTCGCCTTCAGGACAATTCAGCTCTAGATGTGATTACCTCGTTGTCCTAACTACGTGCCTACATTACCTCCTAATGTCCTGGTGCCCGAGCCCATCCGCCCCGGATCTAAATGCTCCACCAGCGACCCAAGGACGCAACAATTATGCACATTCTTTTCTCCTGCTACACCGAGCTTGTCCACACACTGCCTACATCTTTTGGTACCAGACTACAATTTCCACAGTCAACAATGTAGTACTCGGCGTGTACAGTCCTAATCAACCAAAGACACTACAGCTTCGACACAGAGCAGACAGCAGACTACGACCGCATCGAGCCGCCACGCTCTCGCTCCCCGAGTTCAGACACTCACAATTCTCAATCGAGCCGCCACGCTCTCCCACATAGAGCTCCACGACTCCGGCCTCACTCAGCTCTCTGCTCTGCTCCAGGTTTCGTCTCAACGTCTTCGACACTGCTAAATCCAGAGACACATTCGCCGACTACGCAGTTCACTTTTTCGACCACAGTTACCAGCAGCACCTCCACCTACGACAACGGACGATCCTGTACGACCTCCCACCCTACAACCCCAGTTACCAGCCGCACCACAACCTGATCCTACGACAACGGACGATCCTGCGCGACCTCCCACCCTACGACCCCAGTTAGATGACATCAGCGAAGAGGAGGAAGTTAACTTTGATGGTTATGTAACGCGAGCAGGGCGTACAATTCACCGACCAGCTAAGTTCCTTGATCAAGTATTTTTCCTTTCATCCCCTGGGAGGGGGAGTTCTGTAGCGAGTAGATTATCCCAATAATATACTCGCTCCAAATGCATTGTTAATATTCCTGTCAACCTTTGGAGATGAATGAGGTGAGGCGTTGCCCGGGCAACACGGTGAGGTGTTGCTGCCCGAGCATATAAGCAGCAGAATAGCAAACATTCACCAGAGTCTACTTTCAAGTGTGGTCTAGAGCAGACACTTGCGAGATACTGTACCGACGCTCAGTGCGCCCAACTCACACCAAAGTATCACCTGTGTACTTCTGTATATTAGACCAAATATATATATAGTATCATAGTGTCTGTGTTTATTGTCACCATACTTTTCGTAACAATAGAACCGTTACAGTTGTTTTGAAGACCCAGGTCAATATTGAAATCACCTCCCAGAATGATGTGATTTTTGTTAAGATTGTTATTTATGATAAGATTCTTTACGTTATCTGAGAATGAAGCTATGTTGGTATTAGGAAATCTATAGATGGCACCGATAGTCACAGAGGATTTAAGGGATTTACTGGAGAACTTGGCAAAGGTATATTCACAATAGTCGTCTCTATCACTGATGACACTATTGCAGATGAAGGTATCTTTGTAATATATTGCTGTGCCACCTCCTTTTTTATTAGGCCTGCAGTTATGAATGGCTTTATAACCAGCTAAATTGTAGAGTTGGGTACAGTCTTTACTTAGCCAAGTTTCTGTTAAAATGATGAATGATAAATTAGTACCTAGTGCTGTGAGTAGTGCATTTATATCATCAAAATGTTTACCAAGTGACCTAACATTTTGGTTGTAAACTGATAAGCAAGTGCTATTTAGGAGTTTGTTTTTTGCAAGATTTGCTGTGTAATACCTGCAATAATGATGATCAATGTGCTGATTTGTGTGGGTATGGGACAGAAGATTTTGATCAGGATCAATATCAATAAGCATATAGATACAATAATGTCACGATACAATAAGATAAGCAATTACAGGAACAGTTAAATACTAAAACTGCTGTAAATAGAAAGTAATTGTAGCAAAACACAACAATAAACGTAGATACACAAAAAATAGAAATAATTAGAAGTAGAGCAAAGATTCCCGTAGATAGCCAGGAAGGATACAGTAGTTAGGTTAAGAGAGAAGAAAAAACAGTAGCCTGACAAGAATAATATATAGCAAAAAATAAAGAGACAAATAATAATCGTAATGTAAAGATAATCTTAAAAATCAATTATTTAATATAGCTTAGTTGTGAACCTATAATTAGTTTTATGAACTTAAGAAAAAAATGAGCTCAGTAAATAATTACAATAAATGGTGTATGAATCAATTTACAATTAAATTTAAAAATTATAAGCAAAAACAAAAATAACAGGGAAAGATTATATTTATGAGCAAGATTTTACTAAGACACTGAGGTAAATGCTTACATAAATACAAAGTCTGCTATAATTAGAGAATAATTATAGCAAAACACAATAATAAATGCAAGTAAACAAAAGAATTGAAACAATTAGAAGTAGAATAAAGATCACAAGATAGCCATGGAGGATACACAAGTTTGGTGGAGAGAACAAAAAAAAAAAACAGTAGACTCTCAATATGAATATATACAAAATTGACAAATGATGATTGTAAAGTAAAATAATCTTAGATAATTAATTATATTTAGCTTAGGTCTTTAACCTATAATTAGTATGAACTTAATTAAGGGAACAAAATGAGATCAATATTTAATTTCAATAAATGACATAAATCAGAACAATTAAATTCAAAATTTAAAAAAGAATAGGGTAAAATTAGATTTAAGAGTAAGATTTTACAATGATATTGATGTTGCCACAACCACAGCCCGAACAGAGAAGAGAACGCCGGCCGGAGTTGCGTTGTAATGATCTGGGGCTCAGATCATTGGTTCTCCCTTCTCCCCTCTTTTCCCTCTCCTTCTCCCCTCCTTTCCTTCTCCCTCTCCCCTCCTTCCTTCTCCCCTCCCCTTGGCCGTCATTCATCTCCTCTCCTCTTCCCCCCCCCCTGTCGCCCATTTGTCAGGGTCAAGAGGTTGACCTGAGGGTAGGGTGGTCGTGGATACCTTGGCTTCTCCCATTCAACTTCCCCACTCAGATATTTCCCTCTCCACCCCCTCTCATCCCTCTCTGTCCCTCTCAGCAGCGGCCTTCCCCATACCAGGCAGAGTCAAATGTCCCTACTCCTATCTTAGAGGAGACAGGCTTGAACATAAATTATCAGTTTTGTAAACATTGCTCGCAGGTGTCTGGGCTCCATAGACGCGCCTTGTCCCCCTTCTCTTTAGCTGGAGAGAGCTGACTCAATCTTCAGAAATTCATGTAGCTTTCCACGACAGATCAGTGACGGTGATTGGCCTGAGATAAGGGCCAAGTCCTTATTGGCCCTAGAGAGCCAGACCTCAGGCCTACGTGTTAAATGGTTGGCCAGTGCCAAAATAATGGGTGGAGCCCTGGGGCTGTATTAGATGGTGGGAGGAGTAATCCTTCCCAGCAATAAGTTGGAAAAACTAAATTTCATCAGTGTGTCTTGGGAGTGTATTAGGAACAGGGCCGCAAGCCCGTATCCTCGGGGCTGAGGGCAGCCATCAACATCGTGGCCGTAGTGCGGGTATTTAAGGTATAGTAGCACTTGAGTTTTTGTGTCCTCGGTAAATATCCATTGTGCCTCTAGGGGAATAGAATAGGTGATGTGTTCAAATTGTCTTAATTTACATGTTTCATAAAATAAATTGTATAGCTTGTCCAGTGGTATTCACTTAACTCCCCTTTGATATATTTTGCTACTTTGTCATTTTTTGGTGTTGTATTGGAAGCCCCCAGGTTCTCCTAACAATTAATCGATACTAAAGTTGCCCTTGGATTTAAATTAGTAACGTAAATTACACAAACTAATTTTCCAAAATTTATTACTGAAATTCATATTACCCGGAGTCCCATGGTTACTGATTCCTTGCCTTCCTGGGGGATCGGTGATAAGACACATTCAGGTATGGTTGGTCGGGAAGGTGGTGGCAGTGCTTTAATGGTTTTTATTTTATAATTAGTAATAAGCGAATAACCCTTGTCCTTGGTTTATCTTCCTCATTTAATATTCCTCTTACATACGTGGCAGTCCAGTGAGGGGTCATACTGGACTGTAACAGTGTTAAGCTGGGGTATTGAGTGAAGAGAGACAGAGATGTACAACAGAGAGCGTATAGTACGATCACGAGAGATAACAAGATAACAGGATTAATACTGGGGAACATCGGGTTATTACTATAGAGGCCGCGGTTATTACGACAGGGTAAGCGGTCGTTACAAGAGAACGCCGGCCGGAGTTGCGTTTTGGACGCGGTCGTGTTTGGGTGTGTTTTGAGTGAGCTCCCGCGGAGGTGGCCGGTGTCATGGCGGCTGCTGGAGGCGCACATGGCGTCTCTCGTACAACCATCGATGATACCTTAGAAGATGTTGGAAAACCACTACTGCATACCACAAAATTGAATCCTGAACGTCACCTGGTCATAGAAGAGGAACCCGAAGGAGAATTCATGGACAGCAAACACCATAGTAAGGCAAACAGACTGGAGGCAAAGCGCCGCCATTTATCAGAGGTAAACAGAAATGAGGCCGACGCCACGCGGCCTCAATATCAACACCCACCGCTAAACCAAGGTAGGCCAAGCTCTTCTGAGTTACAAACCTTTATCATTGCTTTTGAGGGCGAAAATGAGAGTATTTTCCGAAATAGTAGGGCACAAAGCATCCTATATAATGCCATCCCCAAAAATTCGGAATCGACGTGCACGATATCAGACCAAACAAACTAAAGAACCTGATTGCAGTGGATCACAAACACAGCGCGGAACTGGAGATTTCAAACATTACTGACATCTGTGGTTACAAAGTTAAGTGCTATAAACCACTAGGAGACAGATTAGTGAAATATGTAATCCGGCATGTTGTAGACATCAGCGCAGAAGACATTAAGGCACAACTCGAGACGAATGGCATCACACTCTATGAAATCAAAAAATTTATGCGACGAACGAACGGAGAACTGAGTGATACAGGCACCGCCCTGCTTACTTTTCTGGACTACGTTCCCCCTGATAGGATTTGGTTAAACGGCTTCCTCCACAAACTAGAGGTGTATGTTCCGCGTCCCACCCAATGTTTCAAATGTAAGGGTTTTAACCATACCTCGAAGGGCTGCACTAAAGATATCAAATGTGGGAAATGCTCTGGTTCCCACTACACACAAAACTGTGCATCGGATACACTCACCTGCTCAAACTGTGGTGGCGAGCATGACATCACATTTAAACAATGTCCTTCTTACGTAGCAGCAGCAGCGAAAATGAAGGTTCCCCCTACCACCAACCTGCTATACAGCAGTGCATTAAAAAAACCTTCCTCAGCCCATCACCATCCTCTACCTCACACTCAACCACAACCTTCGCTTGTACCGGATATCCCTGTCTCCGACAATCCCGCAACCCCAGGGTCCAACCATCTCTCACAAAACGCGCAACTGAATCCTGATTTAGTTGAAACTCTCGTCACTCGCATCGAAAATGATCTTATTGAAACGATCGTCACTCGCATCGAAAATGCACTGGAAAAGACCCTGGACCGACTCCTAACAAAATTTTTTGCCCAAGTACCACAACCCACCCCTGAGGCTGACCCAACAGACCCCCCATCAACAGCTACAGACACTGACTTCCGCCCAAATAAAGCTACCAATGCTGGACACACATTGTTTGATCAGATGATGGAAAAACTCCTAATTACCTCCTTAGCGCGCCTCACCAAAACCACTCCCCAGGCTGACGTGCCACAAACCCCAACCACCAGTACCAAGAGTAAGACACAGCCACCATCCACACCTAGGTATCCAAATCGTACCACTATGGGCGCACCAAAGAAAACAGACACATCCACAACCCAAACATCCTAAATGGCTCCCCTAACCTTCATGACTTGGAACGCAAAAAGCGTCAAAACATCCCTCACAGAACTTAAACAATTCCTCTACTCATCCAAACCGGACTTAGCATTCATCACCGAATCCTGGCTCACGCCCAAACAAAATCCCGTATTTAAAAACTTTCAGATGCAGAGACTGGACAGACCCAACCGTATGGGGGGTGGTATTTTCCTTCTAACACGAAGTAATATGACATGTAAACCTGTAACACTAACGTATTTTGTGAACGGTAAATTAGAAGTTCTAGCATGCCTAATACCTTATAATGGTACACACATATCCTTTCTGGGTATATACAACCCTGGAGGCACCATAAACTCAAATGAACTGGAATTTTATCTTAACCAATTACGACACCCGATCATTGTTACAGGTGATCTCAATGCTAACCACCCCACATAGAGTAGAGGTACCCAAAATACTGCAGGCACCGATTTGTACAACTACTTAGACACTACACCATATACTCTTCTTTCGCCGCCCTACCTTGCAACCTACTTTAACTACAGAACCAATTATGAAGCCTCACTTGACATCTGCTTTGGCTCTGCACACTTTCAACCTGAACTACAGTTTCATACTGGACCAGATATTGGTAGTGACCACAAACCCCTCATAATAAAATGTACTAACTTTCACCCACCAACCCACCCGCTTACGCTTCCCAAGTGGAACATTAAGTACCTAGACAAGAAAAAATGGGCTGATATTGTCCGCCTCCCAGACACAGACGAAGTAGACCCTAACAAGCGCCTGTCCACAATCACCCCGGCCATAAATTCTGCAGCCACCCACATGCTTAAGAAAACTTCAGGACATAGGTCCAACAAACCACTTAAACCGTGGTGGAACGCGGAATGTGCACGAACAGTCGCTTTACGCCGACGAGCCATTCAAAAACAAAGACGTCAACCCTCCCTACGGAACTGGGTCAATCTCCGGCGGGCTACAGCAGCGGCCAAAAAAATCATACTATCAGCAAAACGAGCATCATGGGCAACATTCTGTGATAGCCTCACACCCACAACGCCACACTCAAAAGTCTGGGCTACATTTAACAGCATTAAAGGTCGCCCAACATTCCCTTCGTTCCCCCTGATGATCAACGGTTCACTCTGTCAAACACCTCAGGAGCGTGCAAATGTTCTCGCTGAATGCCTTAAAGTTACCCTCTCAACACCCTTCCTTCATGCCCAAGAACTCTCCCTCAGACAAGAAATTGACCGTGCCATACCGCTGCCCATGCTCGGCGTCGACAACATGTACACTTTAAGCGAGCTACGATTGGCCTTAAACCACCTACCTCTTGGCAAGGCACCTGGAGAGGATGGAATTCCCTATGAACTCATCAAATGAACTCATCTTCCACCGACTGCACACAGCACTCTTCTAAGCTATTACAATCTATGCTGGACTCACGGAAATATTCCTTCACAATGGCAGACCAGTATTATTCTTCCGTTCCTTAAACCAGGAAAAGACCCATTCCAACCTGCGTCATACAGACCTATCTCCCTACTATCATGCCTCAGTAAAGTCATGGAAAGGCTAGTACATACTCGCCTCCAATGGTACCTAGAGTATAACAATATTATACCGTCACTCCAAGCTGGATTTCGACCGCAATGCTCCACGCTAGATCAGATACTCTGCCTTGAACATGAAATCCGCACCTCTCTCAGAAGCAGTAAATATTGTCTTGTTGTCTACCTAGACCTCAAAGGAGCTTTTGATAGCATTCCTCATACTTGCCTCCTCGCAAAGCTTGCACGTTTAGGCGTACAGGGAAGATTACTTTTATGGTTACAGTCCTATCTCACAAACAGGACCTCCAAAGTCTTTATACAAGGCGAGTTTTCCGATGGCATCCCAATACAAACAGGTGTTCCACAAGGCTCCATACTAAGCCCAACCCTATTTGCCGCATTCTTAGCAAATTTGCCTAACACCCACCCTGTTCACCTCTCGGCGTACGCCGACGACTTAACATTGTATTATTCAGACAATGCCCTACCAAATACAGTCTCTACAATGCAAACAGCACTGGACCACCTCATAGATTGGACACAACAATGGGGCCTTCAAGTCAGTACTACCAAAACCTGCTATCAGATTTTCACTAAAAAAAGACTACTTCATCTACCCACCCTCACAATACACAGCACTCCCATCCAACACGTACGAGAACATAAATATCTTGGCATGCGCTTAGACTCCCCCTTACTTACCTGGAAAGCACACATTCAACACCTTAAACAGACGACACAACCCCGACTCGCCATACTTAAAGCCCTCACTGGCACCACCTGGGGAGCATACCATAAAATCTTGCTCCGTTTCTATACAACCTACATTCGCAGCCAACTGGACTATTGTTGCCAAGCATATGCGTCGGCGGCGCCCACTAACCTACAGAGCCTCGAGGTCATACAAAATAATGCCATGCGACTTATATGTGGCGCAATGCGTTCAACTCCAATCCTCGGACTTTACGGGGAAACAGGCCTCACAAGCCTAGCCACCAGACGAGACATTATGTGTGCCAACTATCTGTCACTCTGTACCACTGCTCACCAGACACACCCATACAGATCAAAAATTAACCCAACAGTTAACCCATATAACCCCCGCTCCCCAACCATTCACTCGCAACCTTTCCTCACACGGGCTACAAATAACCTCAATATAGACCTCTCCCTACTTCAAAACTGTGAAACCCAACTTTCTGTTCCCCCCATTCCACCTTGGCTTTATACAACTCCTAATACAGCAATACAACTCGAAGACAACATTCCAAAATCTGCACCAAACTCAGCCATAGCCTCAGTCTTTGTCTCAACAATACAATACAATACAATACAATACAATTTTATTTAGGTAAGGTACATACATACAATAAATATTTACAAGGATTGTTTGACTTATAGGTAGAGCTAGTACATACAATGCCTAAAGCCACTATTACGCAAAGCGTTTCGGGCATGATAAACTTAAATGACAAGCTTAATACTAATTGAGCATAATGAGTAGAATGAAAACAAAAAATGAAAACATAGATGAAAAAGCAGCACAAATACAATTATGTCGACAGACAGCGCTCTTTAAAGAAAAAAACAGACATTGGTTGACAATAGAAGGGTAAGGTAGGTTACAGGGAATTTATTAGGTATAGCTTCGCTTTTAACTTAAACTGGTTGAGAGAGGTACAGTCTTTAACATGGTTGGGAAGGTCATTCCACATTCTGGGCCCCTTGATTTGTAGAGCATTTCTAGTTTGATTAAGTCGTACTCTAGGAATATCAAAACTGTATTTATTTCTGGTGTGATGCTCATGGGTTCTGATACAACCTTCTATGAAGCTTTTGAGATCAGGATTGGCATTATAGTTTAGCGTTTTATATATGTATAATACACATGAGAGAATGTGCAGTGACTTAATGTCTAACATATTCAGAGATTTAAGTAGGGGTACCGAGTGATGTCTGGGGCCAGAATTGGATATTGTCCTAATAGCAGCTTTGTGTTGAGTAATTAGAGGACGTAAGTGATTTTGGGTAGTAGAGCCCCAAGCACAAATACCATAGTTGAGATATGGATAGATAAGGGAGTAATAGAGAGTCACCAGGGCAGGGCGTGGTACATAATATCTGATCTTAGAAAGAATGCCCACAGTTTTTGAAACTTTTTTTGATATGTTTAGAATGTGTCCCTGGAAATTAAGCTTGTGGTCAATGAGAATGCCAAGGAATTTGCCATCTAATTTGTTTGAAAATGAAAAATTGCTACCCAAATACCACAGAGATTTACACAGATGGGTCTCGCATCTTCATGAACAACGTACCCTCGGTCACTTGCGCTGTATGGATACCGGAATACCATCTCAAGCAGGGATGGCGGTTACCAAACCAACTATCTATTTTCACAGCGGAATTATATGCCTTGTATCAAGCTCTCCAAATCATCACAACATTACCAGTTGGGATATATACAATCTGTAGTGACTCCAAGAGCGCGATTCAAGCAATTTCGTACTCTTCGAAAACATGCAAGGAGATTGTCTACCCATGCCTTCAACTTCTTCACAAACATCAATTGAACGGTTATGACACCTCTATCCAATGGGTCCCAGCACATTGTGGTATTCTCCATAATGAACTTGTAGACCAACTAGCCAAAGCGATGCACGACACGCCTCACCTCACCCGTCATCCAATTCCCCATGTTGCACGTAAAGGAGCCTTCAAAGATACCATCTCCCAGGATTTTGCAACAAACTGGAAAACGTTATGCTCACCTTTGCACTATGGGTCCATTAAAAAGAAATGGGAAACTTGGAAACATGTCCGATATAAAAGCAGAGAAATTGATGTAACGATGACCAGATTAAGGCTGGGACATACCAAACTAGCAGCACACAGCTCTAAGTACAGAACAGACATCAACGAACTCTGTACTCACTGTCAGGTGCCTGAAACAGTCGAACACTATCTCCTGCACTGCTTCCGACATTATAGTGCCAGAGTAAATTTCAAACAAGTCTTTATCGCACTTAAAATACCCTTCACCATTGAGCATATATTAGGAGGCGGTGACCACTCGTCACAAGAAAAATACCAAATAGTCAAAGCACTGGCTAAATATCTCCAATCGACCAACAAATTGGGTCACATCTGACCCGCGCCACCAACAGCTAAACACAGAAAACAACTGCCTCGTCGCAACACCAAGGATCAGCTGACGCCATAAACACAACACACCGCCCTACGGTGCGGCAAGTCTCCTTCTAACACACACCTCTGTTTTAATCACCGTTCCTCTATCTACAGCACAACGCAACAAGCACCTTGATAGCTCCGATCATCTTCAACATAAACGCGTCCAACAACATCAGTACTGGTGCAGTCATCGGGAGGACAAACCCTTCATGCAAACTGCACCTACTATCAACAAGAAGAAGAACGCCGGCCGTCCAGTCTCCGAGCTCCCAAGTTGTTGTTGTTGTTGCAGGGAAGATAACCTAACTGATCGTGCAGCTACATGAATACAAGTCTTCACCGGCCTTCGTTACTCGTTACTTTACTAGTTCTAAGAATAGTTGATAACTAGTTCAGTGTTATAATTGATCAACAACAAGCTCAGAGTCTGAATGCTCTGTGAGAAACAAGATTCGTCTTACGTCTGGCAAGGAAGATAGGAACAAAAGCGCACCACCACTCCTATCAATTAATGTAAAATAATTATTTAGAGCTCAATTTGACCTCTGGTTTCCAACTAAGGAACCCAGGGTCATAACATCAACACAATTTATACTTTAATCTCAATTAGTATTAAGTTTTAGTCTTAGTGTTTTTCCTGCCCGAAACGCTTTGCGTAATAGTGGCTTTAGGCATTGTATGTACTAGCTCTATCTATAAATCCATCAACGTTTTGTATCTCACCTTGTATGTATGTACTTTACCTGAATAAATATTTGATTTGATTTTTTTATTTAAAAGTTTCAATGAGATCCGCTCTGTCTTGCCTGGTTTGCAGAGTTGTTGATCCTGTAGCCCTTAACCGTTCCTGATACGTGAGTTTGACTTAGCTCTTGAATGATTTTTGTTGCCCGGCACTGCACTTTCTCCAGAGCAGCTATATCTTTCTGAGAGCAGGTAAATCAATGGGCGATGGTTAATATTTTGAGTGGGGAGTCCGTATAAACAACTGGACCTCTACCCTTCAGACCGAACTATTTACCTTGCTCCTTGCACTGAAATGTGTACGTCTCCAAACTTGATACAATAATTGTAATTGACTCTTTATCATCTTTAATTGCTCTCAACTTTTTAAGGCATAATTGTAACATGCTCGTGTTTAGAGCTACACACAAATACAACAAAATTATTAATGACGGTAACAGAGTCCATTTCATGTTGGCCTCCGAATGCATGATAGAGCTGATGAGTTAGCAATCTGCATTTAAAGGAGAACGTTAGTATAACCTTGGATTGCCAATAAGCAGTCTGAGAGCAATAGTACACCAATAACTTCAACAAAATCTTGTAGATCTGAGACAGTGAAATCGACACCAGTAATTCCATCTATCATCATACAAGCATGCAAGAAAAGCCACACATCTATGAATCATCCAATAAAATCAGCAGACTTCTAGATTTACCTGAATTCAAATAAAAAAATTACCTGAGGGACCTTCTGCAAGCCTGACATCATTGCTTGTAAAGGTGACGAGACCTTTATACTAGACACCCAGGTCTCTGCTGATAACTTTCCACTCTCCCGTCCACATCAGAGCAAGTGCGACAAATACGGCACCCCAGAGATGCTTCAATGGGTCAGGTAAGGTATTATACCTGGAAGCACACAACATCCTCATCTTCTGTCATCCTAAACTGGAGAGGGGGATGGTGCAGGGAGAGTGGCACGTGGGCTTCAGGATATGGGCCCTCACCAAGGGCGACCTCTAGATTTGCTCTGTGAGAACCCTAACCTGGACATATTCCCTATACAGAATATGGTTCTAGTTCACATCAAGGAGCAAACCATCTTAGTCCCAGGATCACAGTGCAACGGATGCACAGTGTCCAATATATTAGAAAATGGGGAGACTCATATTCAGGATAACTGGCAATTAACTACCTATAAGGGTCGTCATCGAGGGGTACTACTTCCACGAATGGTTTCTCACAAGAGAGTGGATGACCTGGACATGGCAGCTGCCGGAAGGACCCCGATGGGCACACATGATAACTCTCCTGCTCCGGGGCCTTGCTAGGAGCTTACGCTTTCCAATAATTTTTCATGTATGCTGTCGTCAGAGTAATTATACCTGCCGCTTAAGTAGCTTGTTGTTTGGCCATCAGCTTTAGTTCCTTTTTTAATGATATACTGTATTCACCTAGTTGTGTTTGCGGGGGTTGAGCTTTGCTCTTTCAGCCCGCCTCTCAACTGTCAATCAACTGTTTACTAACTACTTTTTTTTCCACACCACACACACACACAGGTGATGAAACTTAGGGTGGGCGAGGTCAGGTACACAGAGAATGACAAAGAGGTGTGTGAAGAACTCAACAAAAGGTTCCAGGAGGTCTTTACGTGAGTTTACGCGGAACAGGGAGATGTCACGGCGCTAGGAGAGGTGGCAGCAAACCAAGTGACCTAGGATAGGTTCGAAATTACAAGAGATGAGGTCAAGAAGCACCTATTGGAGCTGGATGTAAGAAAAGCTGTTGGGCCGGACGGAATCTCACCATGGGTATTGAAAGAGTGTGCAGGAGCACTTTGCTTGCCACTCTCCACAGTGTATAGTAGGTCACTGGAAACGGGAGACCTACCAGAAATATGGAAGACTGCTAATGTAGTATCAATATACAAAAAGGGTGACAGACAAGAGGCACTGAACTACTGGCCAGTGTCCTTAACTTGTATACCATGCAAGGTGATGGAGAAGATTGCGAGAAAAAACCTAGTAATACATCTGGAGAGAAGAGACTTCGTGACAACCCATCAACATGGGTTCAGGGAGGGTAAATCTTGCCTTACAGGCTTGATAGAATTCTACGATCAGGTGACAAAGATTAAGCAAGAAAGAGAAGGATGGGCGGACTGCATTTTTTGGACTGTCGGAAAGCCTTTGACACAGTACCCCATAAAAGGTTGATGCATAAGGTGGAGAAACAGGCAGGAGTAACTGGTAGGGCGCTCCGGTGGATAAGGGAGTACCTAAGCAATAGGAAGCAGAGAGTTACAGTGAGGGGAGAGACCTCAGAATGGCGTGAAGTCACCAGTGGAGTCCCACAGGGACCTATCCTGTTTCTGATATACGTAAATGATCTCCCAGAGGGTATAGACTCATTCCTTTCAATGTTTGCTGATGACGCCAAAATTATGAGAAGGATTAAGACAGAGGAGGACAGCTTGAGGCTTCAAGAAGACCTGGACAAGCTGCAGGAATGGTCGAACAAATGGCTGTTAGAGTTTAACCCAAGCAAATGTAATGTAATGAAGATAGGGGTAGGAAGCAGGAGACCAGATACAAGGTATCATTTGGGAGATGAAATACTCCAAGAGTCAAAGAGAGAAAGACCTGGGGGTTGATATCACGCCAGAACTGTCCCCTGAAGCTCATATCAAGAGGATAACATCAGCGGCATATGCCAGATTGGCTAACATAAAAACGGCCTTTAGAAACTTGTGTAAGGAATCTTTCAGAACATTTTATACCACATATGTCAGACCAATCCTGGAGTATGCGGCTCCAGCATGGAGTCCATATCTAGTCAAGCATAAGACTAAACTGGAAAAGGTTCAAAGGTTTGCCACCAGACTAGTATCCGAGTTGAGAGGTATGAGACACTAGGTGACACAGGTGGAAACTTAGTGCCCAAATGAGCCACAGAGATATTAGAAAGAACTTTTTTAGTGTCAGAGTGGTTGACAAATGGAATGCCTTAGGAAGTGATGTGGTGGAGGCTGACTTCATACACAGTTTCAAGTGTAGATATATGATATGTTCCTGAGCCCAATAGGCTCAGGAACCTGTACACTTGTTGATTGATGGTTGAGAGGCGGGACCAAAGAGCCAGAGCTCAACCTCCACAAGCACAACTAGGTGAGTACACACACACACCAGGAAGCAGCCCGTGACAGCTGACTAACTCCCAGGTACCCATTTACTACTAGGTAACAATGGCATTCAGGGTGAAAGAAACTTTGCCTATTTGTTTCTGCCTGGTGCGGGAATCGAACCCGCGCCACAGAATTACGAGTCCTGCGCGCTATCCACCAGGCCCCAGACCCCTCCCTTTGTGTCCTTTTTTTAATGATATACTGTGCACTTCTCTCTTTGTGTCCTGTTGTAATAACCCGACCTACTCTCCTCCCTTACTCCACTCATTACCCCAGCTTAAGGTAATGTTGCTTACCTTACAACTTAAGTAATAATTTAATATAGCTAGGAAATCACTTTAAAAAAGCCTTACATTCAATTGCATAATACTATACAATGAGTATTGTACTATAGTATACACCTAGTATTGCATTGTACTGTACTATACTATAGTATTGTACTATTGCATCCTTTAAGTCTTGGGATCTGCACCAATGCCTCTTGCCCCTCAGCAGGCTGAGGAGCCGGGAGCGATCCTCTGGTTACTACACACAATGTTTCCCAAGCTAGTTATTCTTTAGCTTTGTCTTCCTAGTCTTACGTCCCATATACACTATGCAGTTACATTTTTGTAGCCATGATATAGGAACATAAAGACAATAATTAGGAAAACTTTATTTTATTATCCATATAAATTTATTACAAATCATGCATGGTGGATTCGTCAGGTGTATGTACAGGACTCTCAAGGTCATGCACGGTAGATAAATCAGGTGTATGCACAGGACTCAGGACTTTGAGATAAGCGAGGTGAGTATAAAGGACTCAGAAAATCATACATACTAGATAAGCCAGGTATGTATACAAGACTCAGAGAGTCATACATATTAGATAAACCAGGTCCTGTGTATACAGGACAGTCCTGTGTATACAGGACTCCCAGGGCCATGCATGGTAGATAGGCCAGGTGTATATACAGGACTCACAGGGCCATGCATAGCAGATATGTCAGGTGTGTGTACAGGATCTTTCTTGGTAGATAAGTCAGGTGTGGTTACAGGACTCTCAGGGTCATGCATGGTAGATAAGTTGATCTTGAAGTCGTTAGCAAGTACTGAGTTTAGCTTCAGGAGAATGTCGTCAAGGGGCGCTGGCTCACACATCCCTGTCCATGTCATTGCAATTATCTCCTTTATAGAATCAAATCTTATCTCTATTATGTCAAAGATATTTAGCAGCATCCGCCCCAGAAACTTCACATCACGGGAATATGTCAGGTTTTTCTTTAGCTCCAGTACACTTCGGGTCTCTTGGCTTAATGTCGACAGGGCATCTTGGCTGAGGGTTGACAGTCCAAAGTCAATTAGGAATACTTGAGGTAGCTTCCAAGGAGAGAGGGTCACTCTTACATTGCGGGCATGAATATCATTATGAATAACTCCACGCTCGTGGAGCTCGCGCAGGCACTGACCAACCTTCAAAACAATGTAGATACGATGCCAGTCTGGAAGATCTTCCTCCATGGCGTCGGAAAGTGTTAACTCGCCCCGGGAAGACATCACTATGGCTCTTGGCTCGTAACACACTGCGAGGAGTCGCGGAGCTCCACCTGCGCCATTAAGTCTTTCCATGATAAACAGCTCTGTTCTGAAAGCTTTTGCAGAGATCGCCTTCATTGTCTTCAAAATTGCATGTCCTTTCCCCCAGGGAACGCGCCACACAATACCAAAAGCGCCCTCGTCTAAATATTGCCCCTGAGAGAGGAGTTCATCAAGATGTGCTCTGCTCATTTGAGCCTGATCCTGAATAGTGAGCATGTTGAATAATGTAGTTTGACTAACGATTAAGCAACTCACTTGTCTGAGTGTATTTGACTGACCAGTATTTGGTCGACTTTTATATACCACCGGCGTTAAGGTGAGGTGTAAAGCAAATTGAATGAAGGAAATATGAACATAAGAATGAAGGCAACTGCAGAAGGCTATGAGCCCATACGAAGTATCTTATATTTATACCCATCCAAACTCATTCATATATATATATATGTCCAACCTACTCTTAAAACAGTTAAGGGATCCAAGAATAAGAATAAAGGTAACTGCAGAAGGCCTATTGGCCCATTCGAGGCAGCTCCTAGAATACGAGCTAGATGATGTTGAGATTGCAAAGGATTTATTAATCGAAGCGTTAGTAACAAGACACCTGGTGTTGTTCTTCAGCTATATCTTGCTCTGGTTATGCCCCATTTAGATTAAGCAGTTCAGTTTTGGTCGCCGTACTAGAGAATGGATATAAATTCACTTGAACGTGTCCAGCGTAGTATGACAAAGTTAATTCCCCAAATCAGAAATCTTTTATATGAAGAAAGATTAACAAAGCTTAAATTACATTCACTGGAAAGGCGAAGAGTTAGGGGTGACATGATAGAGGTTTACAAGTGGATGAATGGACATAACAGGGGGGATATTAATTGGGTATTAAAAATATCAACACAAGACAGAACACGAAACAATGGGTATAAATTGGATAAGTTTAGATTTAGGAAAGACTTGGGTAAATATTGGTTCAGTAACAGGGTTGTTGATTTGTGGAACCAATTGCCGCGTAACGTGGTGGAGGTGGGGTCCCTCGATTGTTTCAAGCGCGGGTTGGACAAGTATATGAGTGGGATCGGGTGATTATAGATAGGAGCTGCCTCGTATGGGCCAATAGGCCTTCTGCAGTTACCTTTGTTCTTATGTTCTTATGTTGTTGATTTGTGGAACCAATTACCGCGTAACGTGGTGGAGGTGGGGTCCCTCGATTGTTTCAAGTGTGGGTTGGACATGTATATGAGTGGTTGTGTTGTTGTTGTTGTTTCAGATTTAGCTACTCAGGACGAAGTGTCCATGTCGCACGGGCTATGGTGAGCCCGTAATTGAGTTTGGTTATACATGATAACTTTTTTCCTGTGATATTTGGGTTAAAGTTTAAAATGGAGGAGGGGATTTCCCCCTTTTCCCTGATTATTTATCGCTTCTGTTTTAGTGCACTGGTTTCAATCCCGTTTTATTACCATTATCTTGGTGGCGAATGTAGATGCAGAATGCTCACTAATGAGTCCCAATCCTCAACAGCCTTTCTAATCATTGTAGTCGCGGTGGAATGTGCATCTAATGCAGCTGCTGTCGTTGGATTAATGTTGAGTTTGATGCGCAGGGGTTCAGTACCTTCACATTCCAGTAAGTAGTGCAATAGTGGCGCCTCTGCTTCAGTTTCACAGATGTGACACTCTTTAACTATTGGGTTCATTACCTCCCAGCACTTGTAACCAAGTCTGAGTCTGTGTATGGCTACTGCAATGTCTCTGGACATCTTTTTGCCAGGCTTAAAAGAGGAGTAACCAGTGGCTTGTTCGTACCATATCGCAGTGGATCTTCCTTCCGCTACATTGGCTCTGTGGCGACTTTTGATAGTTGAGAATATTTTCTTCTTGATTTGCTCCTTTATCTGTGAGAAACTTGGAGGTATTTGAACCTGTACAACAGGTAGAGCAGTGGCAGTTTTTGCTAGTGAGTCTGCCTTTTCATTACCATCTATGCCAATGTGACTTGATATCCAATTTAGGGTGATTGACAGCCCTCGATTACGGGCTTCTTTTCCTATATGTTGAATTTCTGTGAGGAGTTGTATATTATCTCTGTGCTGACTGGATAACATAAGAACAGAAGAACAAAGGTAACTGCAAAAGGCCTATTGGCCCACACGAGGCACCTCCTATCTATAACCACCCAATCCCACTCATATACTTATACAACCCGCGCTTGAAACAATTGAGGGACCCCACCTCCACCACGTTACGCGGTAATTGGTTCCACAAATCAACAACCCTGTTACCGAACCAGTATTTACCCAAGTCTTTCCTAAATCTAAACTTATCCAATTTATACCCATTGCTTCGTGTTCTGTCTCCAGATCCAGTGGAGACCAGTGTTGACGGGACCTCGTCGTGGAGAGTCGTTAAGGACAGGGGTCTTAAGAAGACCTTAACAAGGCCGCCTACAGACGCCCTAAGGACAGCAAATTCATTTGCCGTGTTGGGGGACGAGTGCTGTGGTGAGCCTGCAGTTCACTCGGAACGGAAATCGGCGAGGAGCGGCGGAGCGCAGGCCCCTCTGGCTGCTCAGAAAGTTAAGGAGGTACCGAAGCGAATTATGGTTGTTGGAGATTCCCAGGTGAGGTATTTAGACAGAACGTTTTGTGCCAGAGATAGGGGGAGCAGATTAAGGGTTTGCTATCCGGGAGCTGGAATTGGTGATATTGTTGGAAACATGAATGATATTATGAGGGGAAATGGGAACAAACCCATTATTTGTATTAGTGCAGAGGGTAATGATGTTGGACGAGTTAGGAGTGAGGAACTAATACAGAGATTCAGGACAGCCATTGAATTAGTTAGGAGCAAAGGAGGAATAAAAAATCAAGGGAATCAAAACTGAGCCACACACAGAAACTATTTGGTAGAATTAAACGAAAAAGCAAATAATATTATAATAGGAGTTATATATAGGCCACCAAATTTAGACAGAATGGAAGCAAAATATCTATGGGATGAAATATCTAGAGCATCTAGATCTAACAGTATTTATGTCATAGGTGACTTTAACTTTAGTGGAATAAACTGGTTGAACAAATCAGGGAATAGTGAAGCAGAAGATTTTCTAGAATTAATTGACGATTGCTTTCTTACGCAACACATTAAGGAACCAACGCGGGAAAATAATATTTTAGATTTAGTGTTAACTAACAGGGAAACACAAATTAATGACATCGAAATAGGGAGTGAGCTAGGGAACAGTGATCACAAAGAAATCAGATTTAGCATAAAATGGAATAGACCTGTAGGAGAAAATTCTGTTAAAGGGCCAGATTTTCGAAAAGCTGATTTTAATAGTCTAAGACATTTTTTTTGTCAAATTGATTGGAAAGTCTTGGGTATGGGGTGTGGGCCGGTCTTGGAGCGAGACA